>NC_086444.1:537506553-537806553 GCF_028390025.1 Pseudophryne corroboree
GGAATGGATACTTGCAGTGACACAAAGCTGCAAGATACAGCAATGGCCTACTGTACACAACTGTATACTGTTGGGTCACCAAATTGCTGCACTGTAATACTATATATACTGCTCACAAAAATGCAGCACAGATATGGAATGGATACTTGCAGTGACACAACCTGCAAGATACAGCAATGGCCTACTCTACACAACTATATACTGTTGGGTCACCAAAATGCTGCACTGTAATACTATATATACTGCTCACAAAAATGCTGCACAGATATGGAATGGATACTTGCAGTGACACAGAGCTGCAAGATACAGCAATGGCCTACTGTACACAACTATATACTGTTGGGTCACCAATATGCTGCACTGTAATACTATATATACTGCTCACAAAAATGCTGCACAGATATGGAATGGATACTTGCAGTGACACAAGCTGCAAGATACAGCAATTGCCTACTCTACACAACTATATACTGTTGGGTCACCAAAATGCTGCACTGTAATACTATATATACTGCTCACAAAAATGCTGCACAGATATGGAATGGATACTTGCAGTGACACAGAGCTGCAAGATACAGCAATGGCCTACTGTACACAACTATATACTGTTGGGTCACCAAAATGCTGCACTGTAATACTATATATACTGCTCACAAAAATGCTGTACAGATATGGAATGGATACTTGCAGTGACACAGAGCTGCAAGATACAGCAATGGCCTACTGTGCACAACTATATACTGTTGGGTCACCAAAATGCTGCACTGTAATACTATATATACTGCTCACAAAAATGCTGCACAGATATGGAATGGATACTTGCAGTGACACAGAGCTGCAAGATACAGCAATGGCCTACTGTACTGTACTACTATAAGTATAATTATATACTGGTGGTCCCCAGTCCCCACAATAAAGCACACTGAGCACAGATACTTGCAGCACACTGAGCACAGATATGGAGCATTTTCAGGCAGAGAACGTAGATATTTTCAGCACACTGAGCACAGATATTTGCAGCACACTGAGCACAGATTACGGAGCTTTTCAGGGAGAGAACGCAGCCACGTCTTCTCCGTTCAATCTCCAATGCACGAGTGAAAATGGTGGCGACGCGCGGCTCTTTATATAGTATACGAATCTCGCGAGAATCCGACAGCGGGATGATGACGTTCGGGTGCGTTCGGGTTAACCGAGCAAGGTGGGAAGATCCGAGGCTGCCTCGGAACCATGTAAAATGGGTGAAGATTGGGGGGGTCAGATCTCGGAGAACCGAACCCGCTCATCTCTAGTTAAAAGTAGGAAAAAAATTGTGTGGGGTCTCCCCTCCTAAGCATAACCAGCCTCGGGCTCTTTGAGCTGGTCCTGGTTGTAAAAATACAGGGGGAAAAATGTCTGGGGTCCCCCCATGTTTAAACAACCAGCACCGGGCTCTGCATCTGGTCCAGGGGACAAAACATGTAGGGGTCCCCCGTATTTTTTAAACCAGCACCGGGCTCCACTAGCCAGAGAGATAATGCCACAGCCAGGGGACACTTTATATAGGTCCCTGCGGCAGTGGCATTACCCCCCAACTAGTTACCCCTGGCCGGGGTACCCTGGAAGAGTGGGGACTCCTTAAATCAAGGGGTCCCCCCCTCCAGCCAACCAAGGGCCAGGGGTGAAGCCTGAGGCTGTCCCCCCATCCGTGGGCTGTGGATGGGAGGCTGATAGCCTTTGTGTAAAATTAAAGAATATTGTTTTTTGTAGAAGAACTACAAGTCCCAGCAAGCCTCCACCACAAGCTGGTACTTGGAGAACCACAAGTACCAGCATGCGGGGAAAAACGGGCCCGCTGGTACCTGTAGTTCTACTACAAAAAAATACCCCCAAAAAAACACTACACACACACACACACCGTGACAGTACAATTTTTTTTACACACACTTACACACTCACATACTTGCCTACATCCAACGCTGCGATTCATGTTCACTTGTCCAGTAGAATCCACGGATTACCTGGACAAGTGGACGTGAATCGTAGCGTTGGATGTAGGTAAGTATGTGAGTGTGTAAGTGTGTGTAAATAAAATTGTACTGTCACGGTGTGTGTGTAGTAGAGATGTGCACCGGAAATTTTTCGGGTTTTGTGTTTTGGTTTTGGGTTCGGTTCTGTGGCCGTGTTTTGGGTTCGAACGCGTTTTGGCAAAACCTCACCGAATTTTTTTTGTCGGATTCGGGTGTGTTTTGGATTCGGGTGTTTTTTTCAAAAAACCCTAAAAAACAGCTTAAATCATAGAATTTGGGGGTCATTTTGATCCCAAAGTATTATCAACCTCAATAACCATAATTTCCACTCATTTTCAGTCTATTCTGAACACCTCACACCTCACAATATTATTTTTAGTCCTAAAATTTGCACCGAGGTCGCTGGATGACTAAGCTCAGCGACCCAAGTGGCCGACACAAACACCTGGCCCATCTAGGAGTGGCACTGCAGTGTCACGCAGGATGGCCCTTCCAAAAAACACTCCCCAAACAGCACATGACGCAAAGAAAAAAAGAGGCGCAATGAGGTAGCTGTGTGACTAAGCTCAGCGACCCAAGTGGCCGACACAAACACCTGGCCCATCTAGGAGTGGCACTGCAGTGTCACGCAGGATGGCCCTTCCAAAAAACACTCCCCAAACAGCACATGACGCAAAGAAGAAAAAAAAGAGGCGCAATGAGGTAGCTGTGTGACTAAGATAAGCGACCCTAGTGGCCGACACAAACACCTGGCCCATCTAGGAGTGTCACTGCAGTGTCACGCAGGATGGCCCTTCCAAAAAACACTCCCCAAACAGCACATGACGCAAAGAAAAATGAAAGAAAAAAGAGGTGCAAGATGGAATTGTCCTTGGGCCCTCCCACCCACCCTTATGTTGTATAAACAGGACATGCACACTTTAACCAACCCATCATTTCAGTGACAGGGTCTGCCACACGACTGTGACTGAAATGACGGGTTGGTTTGGACCCCCACCAAAAAAGAAGCAATTAATCTCTCCTTGCACAAACTGGCTCTACAGAGGCAAGATGTCCACCTCATCATCATCCTCCGGTTCATCACCGTGTACATCCCCCTCCTCACAGATTATCAATTCGTCCCCACTGGAATCCACCATCACAGCTCCCTGTGTACTTTGTGGAGGCAATTGCTGCTGGTGAATGTCTCCATGGAGGAATTGATTATAATTCATTTAATGAACATCATCTTCTCCACATTTTCTGGAAGTAACCTCGTACGCCGATTGCTGACAAGGTGAGCGGCGGCACTAAACACTCTTTCGGAGTACACACTTGTGGGAGGGCAACTTAGGTAGAATAAAGCCAGTTTGTGCAAGGGCCTCCAAATTGCCTCGTTTTCCTGCCAGTATACGTACGGACTGTCTGACGTGCCTACTTGGATGCGGTCACTCATATAATCCTCCACCATTCTTTCAATGGTGAGAGAATCATATGCAGTGACAGTAGACGACATGTCCGTAATCGTTGTCAGGTCCTTCAGTCCGGACCAGATGTCAGCATCAGCAGTCGCTCCAGACTGCCCTGCATCACCGCCAGCGGGTGGGCTCGGAATTCTGAGCCTTTTCCTCGCACCCCCAGTTGCGGGAGAATGTGAAGGAGGAGATGTTGACAGGTCGCGTTCCGCTTGACTTGACAATTTTCTCACCAGCAGTTCTTTGAACCCCTGCAGACTTGTGTCTGCCGGAAAGAGAGATACAACGTAGGTTTTAAATCTAGGATCGAGCACGGTGGCCAAAATGTAGTGCTCTGATTTCAACAGATTGACCACCCGTGAATCCTTGTTAAGCGAATTAAGGGCTCCATCCACAAGCCCCACATGCCTAGCGGAATCGCTCAGTGTTAGCTCCTCCTTCAATGTCTCCAGCTTCTTCTGCAAAAGCCTGATGAGGGGAATGACCTGACTCAGGCTGGCAGTGTCTGAACTGACTTCACGTGTGGCAAGTTCAAAAGGTTGCAGAACCTTGCACAACGTTGAAATCATTCTCCACTGCGCTTGAGACAGGTGCATTCCACCTCCTATATCGTGGTCAGTTGTATAGGCTTGAATGGCCTTTTGCTGCTCCTCCAACCTCTGAAGCATATAGAGGGTTGAATTCCACCTCGTTACCACTTCTTGCTTCAGATGATGGCAGGGCAGGTTCAGGCGTTTTTGGTGTTGCTCCAGTCTTCTGTACGTGGTGCCTGTATGCCAAAAGTGTCCCGCAATTCTTCTGGCCACCGACAGCATCTCTTGCACGCCCCTCTCGTTTTTTAAATAATTCTGCACCACCAAATTCAAGGTATGTGCAAAACATGGGACGTGCTGGAATTTGCCCATATTTAATGCACACACAATATTGCTGGCGTTGTCCGATGCCACAAATCCACAGGAGAGTCCAATTGGGGTAAGCCATTCTGCGATGATCTTCCTCAGTTGCCGTAAGAGGTTTTCAGCTGTGTGCGTATTCTGGAAAGCGGTAATACAAAGCGTAGCCTGCCTAGGAAAGAGTTGGCGTTTGCGAGATGCTGCTACTGGTGCCGCCGCTGCTGTTCTTGCGGTGGGAGTCAATACATCTACCCAGTGGGCTGTCACAGTCATATAGTCCTGAGTCTGCCCTGCTCCACTTGTCCACATGTCCGTGGTTAAGTGGACATTGGGTACAACTGCATTTTTTAGGACACTGGTGAGTCTTTTTCTGAGGTCTGTGTACATTTTCGGTATCGCCTGCCTAGAGAAATGGAACCTAGATGGTATTTGGTACCGGGGACACAGTACCTCAATCAAGTCTATAGTTGGCTCTGCAGTAATGATGGATACCGGAACCACGTTTCTCACCGCCCAGGATGCCAAGGCCTGAGTTATCCGCTTTGCAGCAGGATGACTGCTGTGATATTTCATCTTCCTCGCAAAGGACTGTTGGACAGTCAATTGCTTGGTGGAAGTAGTAAAAGTCGTCTTACGACTTCCCCTCTGGGATGACCATCGACTCCCAGCAGCAACAACAGCAGCGCCAGCAGCAGTAGGCGTTACACGCAAGGATGCATCGGAGGAATCCCAGGCAGGAGAGGACTCGTCAGAATTGCCAGTAACATGGCCTGCAGGACTATTGGCATTCCTGGGGAAGGAGGAAATTGACACTGAGGGAGTTGGTGGGGTGGTTTGCGTGAGCTTGGTTACAAGAGGAAGGGATTTACTGGTCAGTGGACTGCTTCCGCTGTCGCCCAAAGTTTTTGAACTTGTCACTGACTTATGATGAATGCGCTGCAGGTGACGTATAAGGGAGGATGTTCCGAGGTGGTTAACGTCCTTACCCCTACTTATTACAGCTTGACAAAGGCAACACACGGCTTGACACCTGTTGTCCGCATTTCTGTTGAAATACTTCCACACCGAAGAGCTGATTTTTTTGGTATTTTCACCAGGCATGTCAATGGCCATATTCCTCCCACGGACAACAGGTGTCTCCCCGGGTGCCTGACTTAAACAAACCACCTCACCATCAGAATCCTCCTTGTCAATTTCCTCCCCAGCGCCAGCAACACCCATATCCTCCTCATCCTGGTGTACTTCAACACTGACATCTTCAATCTGACTATCAGGAACTGGACTGCGGGTGCTCCTTCCAGCACTTGCAGGGGGCGTGCAAATGGTGGAAGGCGCATGCTCTTCACGTCCAGTGTTGGGAAGGTCAGGCATCGCAAACGACACAATTGGACTCTCCTTGTGGATTTGTGATTTCGAAGAACGCACAGTTCTTTGCTGTGCTTTTGCCAGCGTAAGTATTTTCATTTTTCTAGCACGAGGTGGAAGTGGATCTTGATCTTTCCCTATTTTTGGAACCTCAACATTTTTGTTCTTCATATTTTAATAGGCACAACTAAAAGGCACCTCAGGTAAACAATGGAGATGGATGGATACTAGTATACTTATGGATGACGAGTGACTGACGACACAGAGGTAGCTACAGCCGTGGACTACCGTACTGCATCTGCTAGTATAGAGATGATAATGATATAAAAAATATATATATATCACTACTGCAGGTATATATAATATGATGACGGACCTGCTGGACACTGTCAGCAGACTCCTAAACTACTAGTATGAAGAAGATAGAAAAAAAAACCCCACCACAGGTAGGTATACAATTATGGACGAGCACTGACGACACAGAGGTAGCCACAGCCGTGGACTACCGTACTGCGTCTGCTAGTATAGAGATGATAATGATATAAAAAATATATATATATCACTACTGCAGGTATATATAATATAATGACGGACCTGCTGGACACTGTCAGCAGACTCCTAAACTACTAGTATGAAGAAGATAGAAAAAAAACCCCCACCACAGGTAGGTATACAATTATGGACGAGCACTGACGACACAGAGGTAGCCACAGCCGTGGACTACCGTACTGCGTCTGCTAATATAGAGATGATAAAGATGATAGAGATGAACAAAAAAAATATAACACTACTGCAGGTAAATATTTATATAATATAATGAATGACGGACCTGCTGGACACTGTCAGCAGAATGCGTTTATAGAATAAAAAAAAAAAACACCACAGGAGTGTTTGTTTAACTTTTTCAGGCAGACAATATACTGGTGGTCACTGGTCAGTCACACTGGCAGCAAAAGTGTGCACTGTACTCCTGCTATTAACTGCACCCCAGTCTCCCCCACAATTCAGCTGTGTGAGCAGTGAGCACTCAGCACAGTCAGATATACATAGATGATATTATCATGCTGCACACTGAGGCTGAGCACAGATATGGTATGTGACTGGGTATCGTTTTTTTTCAGGCAGAGAACGGATTATAAATAAAACTGGTGGTCACTGGTCACTATCAGCAAAACTCTGCACTGTACTGAGTACTCCTAATGCTCCCCAAGTAGTAAATCAAGTGTCTCTCAAATCTATTCTACACGGAGAGTACGCCAGCCACGTCCTCTCCCTATCAATCTCAATGCACGTGTGAAAATGGCGGCGACGCGCGGCTCCTTATATAGAATCCGAGTCTCGCGATAGAATCCGAGCCTCGCGAGAATCCGACAGCGGGATGATGACGTTCGGGCGCGCTCGGGTTAACCGAGCAAGGCGGGAAGATCCGAGTCTGCCTCGGACCCGTGTAAAAAGGCTGAAGTACGGGGGGGTTCGGATTCCAAGGAACCGAACCCGCTCATCTCTAGTGTGTAGTGTTTGATTTGGGGTATTTTTTGTAGTAGAACTACAGGTACCAGCGGGCCCGTTCTTTCCCCACATGCTGGGACCAATTGATTTAAGGAGTCCCCACTCATCCAGGGAACCCCGGCCAGTGGTGACTAGTTGGGGGGGGTAATGCCACGGCCGCAGGGACCAGTATAAAATTGTCCCCCGGCTGTGGCATTATCTCTCTGGCTAGTGGAGCCCGGTGCTGGTTTAAAAAATACGGGGGACCCCTACGTGTTTTGTCCCCCAGACCGGACGCAGAGCCCGGTGCTGGTTGTTTAAATATGGGGGGACCCCAGTCAGTTTTTCCCCTGTATTTTTACAACCAGGACCGGCTCAAAAAGCCCGAGGCTGGTTATGTTTAGGAGGGGGGACCCCATGCAATTTTTTTCTTTCATTTATCAAGCTTTCACAACCCTACCCACAGATAAGCGTGCACGGATCTCACTGATCCGTGCATGCCTATCAGATTACGGATAAAAAAAGCAGGTCTATTTTAAAACTGCTTTTTTTTTACTAATTCTATGATTTACCGGCAGTGTTTGGCTTTTGCCGGCAGTGATTGTGAATACGAATTCTTAGTAAATTACTGAGTTGTACAAAATAACAGGCGTGTTTGACCGATGGTGTATTCATTCGTAGTGTCTGCAATTCAAGAAATTGCAGACACTGTTGCTGGCCTGGTTCTGGAACATCAAAGATGGCTCATCCTCGGGGATTTCAATGCATGGGTGGATGATGAGCTCTCACGCCTTGGCCAAGACCTCCGGTGCACAATGAATGGTCTGGGCTTCACACAGGTCATTCCCTCTGCCACACATAAAAATGGTCACACTCTGGACCTTGTCTTTCAGACTGGATTAGAAGTCACTGACCTAAAAATAAACCCAGTCATCTGGTCAGACCACTACTCCCTCTTGTTCTCAGTTGCAACCCCTCAATTAAGATCTCTGCCCGTGGAGTTGACCAGGTATCGTCCAAGGAGGGGTATGACTCCCCAGGCTCTTGCAGCAAATCTGGATCTCTCTGCTATACTGGGTGCCTGTGAAGATCCCTGTTCCCTAGTCCGTTATTATAATAGGGATGTTATGGCTGCAATTGATATTATCGCCCCTGTGTGTTTAAGACCTCGTAAACCACAACGTCAAGCTCCATGGTTCGACAACAGTGTTAGTGAGCTCAAAAAAAGGGGGCGTAGACTGGAAAGGCGATGGAGGAAGACTAACCTAGTGGATGACAAAATAAAACTAATAAAGCATAACGTAGAATATCAATCGACAATTACTCGTAAGAAAGCACAGTTCCTGTCAAATGAGATCACAGCAGCAAACAATAGGCCAGCTCAACTTTTCCGCACAGTGGAGATGCTTTGCAAGCCAGCATGCCTGCAGACTGATGAGACCCTCTCCCAGGCAAGATGCAATGAGTTTGCAAACTTCTTTGCAGATAAAATATCCACCATCCGGGCTGGAATCTCCACAGTGCCATCAAAGGAGTGCCAAACTACAAAACCTGCCAATATAAGCTACCTGCCTTCATGGACCAGCTTTGATCCAGTGGATGTAAAGGACACTGCAGAAATTGCTCGGATTTTACGTCCCACCACCTGTGATCTGGACCCAGCCTCAACCAAGCTTCTAATAGGTTGTATGGATATAATTGGTCCTGTCTTTACAAAAATTGTTCAATGCTCTTTGCAGACAGGCATTTTTCCTGGACCCCTAAAGGAAGCAATTGTTAGACCGCTTCTTAAAAAACCTAATTTAGATCCCGACTGCATGACCAACTACAGACCGGTATCAAACCTTCCATTCCTAGGAAAGGTTATTGAGAAAGTCGTTGCAAATCAACTGGAAACCCGCCTGACAACCCATGATATTTATGATCCATTTCAATCAGGATTCAGGAGAAGACATAGCACTGAAACAGCCCTGGTGTGTGTGTTAAATGATCTTCTGATGGCAAAAGACAGAGGTGACTGTTCAATATTAATCCATCTGGATCTCTCGGCAGCATTTGATACCGTGGACCATGGGCTTCTGTTTGAGCGACTGATACATTTCTGTGGTCTGGATGGCACAGTCCTGAGCTGGTTCAAATCATTTCTCACAGGCAGGTCACAGATAGTATCATCTGGATTATACTCATCACCACCAGTGCCATTGCCATGTGGTGTCCCACAAGGTTCTATACTATCCCCCATGCTTTTTGCAGTATACATGCTCCCATTGGGTGAAATAATCAGGCGCCATGGCCTGGTCTACCACTGCTATGCAGATGATACACAACTGTACTTGTCCTTTGCTCCGGGCACTGATAACCCAATAGCAACCCTAAATGGCTGTCTAGCTGAACTACAGGAGTGGATGAGCGCCAGTTGGCTGCGACTGAACCCGGATAAAACAGAGGTCCTTATGATACGACCGCAACATCAAAGGACAAGACTACAGCATAGCCAACCAACTGGACTTACACTCGGGGATTCAGAATTACAGACCAGTGATCGTGTGCGGAATCTTGGCGTTGTCCTGGATGGTGGCTTGACACTTAAACATCAGATATCAGCCACAATCAAATCCTCATTCTTTCACCTGAGGAACATAGCCAGAATCAAGCACTTAATTCCCTCAGATGATATGCCAAAAGTCATACATGCATTTGTATCATCTCGTTTAGACTACTGTAATGCCCTCTACCTTGGTCTACCAGCAAAAGAATTGCAGCGCTTACAGCTGGTGCAAAACACAGCTGCCAGGCTATTAACCAACCAGCCCCATTCTAGCCACATAACACCCATCCTCTACTCCCTTCACTGGCTGCCTGTACGATGGCGAATCATCTTCAAGATTGGCTTACTGAGTTTCAAAGCATTACATGACCAAGGCCCAAGGTACCTGAAACAGCTTCTGACCCCATACTGCCCCACTCGATTACTGCGATCTGTAGATGAAGGACTTTTAGCAGTACCTAGAATCTACCGTAATTCATCTGGGGGTCGAGCTTTTAGTCATGCGGCTCCGACTCTATGGAACTCACTTCCCCGCACAGTGCGAGAGGCCCCAACTATAGAATCCTTCAAAAGTAGACTCAAGACTTTTCTGTTTACTCAAGCATTTCCATAGTGTCCCTTTTAGTATCTTCATGCTTCTGTATTTTATGAAAATGTACTTCATTATTTTCTGTACTATATTATGCTATGTATCTGTTAAGCGCCTTGGGTCCTATTGGAGAAAGAGCGCTATATAAATAAAATTATTATTATTATTATTATTATTATTATTATTATTATTTGTGAGCTCTGCCGTTAAAACAAATACAAATGCCCTCATCACTGCCAAGATTTCTGTTTAGTAAATTCCCAAGATGGCACTTTGAAAAAACCCCCGAAATCTGTCAAAATCGGGACCGTAATAAATATACCCCCAGGTGTAAAATGCAGCCATCTCTAACTGCAGTCAGAATGCCAGTGTGTGAGAGTACAGTATGTCCATGTGTATATCGTGTTGCAAAATTGGCAATAAGTTTTGAGTACATGAGTTTTGATGTCACCATCAAAACATATGATGTCACCATTTATGCAGCACAGTTTATTATTTCCATTTAACATAAGGATTACTTATATATTGAAATAATATTGTAGCTCTTTATTTTAATTTTAGAAATGATATAAATACATAAGGACCTTACACATTTATTAATCTACCCAAGCTAAAGCAAAAGTAGGGGATGTTCAGACTAGGGATGAGCGGGTTCGGTTCCTCGGAATCCGAACCCGCCCGAACTTCAGTTTTTTTTACACGGGGCCGAGCGACTCGGATCTTCCCGCCTTGCTCGGTTAACCCGAGCGCGCCCGAACGTCATCATCCCGCTGTCGGATTCTCGCGAGGCTCGGATTCTATCGCGAGACTCGGATTCTATATAAGGAGCCGCGCGTCGCCGCCATTTTCACACGTGCATTGAGATTCATAGGGAGAGGACGTGGCTGGCGTCCTCTCCGTTTATAGAGAAGAGATTGAGACAGTAGAGAGAGACACAGTAGTAATTTTGGGGAGCATTAGGAGGAGTACTAGTAGTTACTTGCTGAAGTGATAGATAGTGTGACTGTATTATCTGACTTGTGGGGGAGACACTGACAGTGGGGAGCAGTTAGAGTCTGAGAGCAGGACTCAGGAGTACATATAACGTACAGTGCACACTTTTGCTGCCAGAGTGCCACACTGCCATTGTGACCACACTGACCACCAGTATAATATATATTGTGATTGTCTGCTTAGGAGTACTACTTGCAAGTTGCTGATAGTGTGACCAGTGACCTGACCACCAGTTTAATAATCACCACCAGTGAGTTTAATATATATATATATATATATATATATATAATTGTATATAATATATATATAATATTGTATACCACCTACCCGTGGTTTTTTTTTTCTTTCTTCTTTATACATACTACTATAGTAGCTTACTGTAGCAGTCTGCGGTGCTGCTGAGCTGACAGTGTCCAGCAAGTCCGTCATCAGTCATTACATAATAAATATTTATACCTGTCCGGCTGCAGTACTAGTGATATTATATATATATATATATATATTGATTTCATCTCATTATCATCCAGTCTATATTAGCAGCAGACACAGTACGGTAGTCCACGGCTGTAGCTACCTCTGTGTCGGCAGTCGCTCGTCCATCCATAATTGTATACCACCTACCCGTGGTTTTTTTTTCTTTCTTCTTTATACATACTACTATAGTAGGTTACTGTAGCAGTCTGCGGTGCTGCTGAGCTGACAGTGTCCAGCAGGTCCGTCATCAGTCATTACATAATAAATATATATACCTGTCCGGCTGCAGTACTAGTGATATTATATATATATATATATTGATTTCATCTCATTATCATCCAGTCTATATTAGCAGCAGACACAGTACGGTAGTCCACGGCTGTAGCTACCTCTGTGTCGGCAGTCGCTCGTCCATCCATAATTGTATACCACCTACCCGTGGTTTTTTTTTTTTCTTTCTTCTTTATACATACTACTATAGTAGCTTACTGTAGCAGTCTGCGGTGCTGCTGAGCTGACAGTGTCCAGCAGGTCCGTCATCAGTCATTACATAATAAATATATATACCTGTCCGGCTGCAGTACTAGTGATATTATATATATATATATATATATATATATTGATTTCATCTCATTATCATCCAGTCTATATTAGCAGCAGACACAGTACGGTAGTCCACGGCTGTAGCTACCTCTGTGTCGGCAGTCGCTCGTCCATCCATAATTGTATACCACCTACCCGTGGTTTTTTTTTTCTTTCTTCTTTATACATACTACTATAGTAGCTTACTGTAGCAGTCTGCGGTGCTGCTGAGCTGACAGTGTCCAGCAGGTCCGTCATCAGTCATTACATAATAAATATATCTACCTGTCCGGCTGCAGTACTAGTGATATTTTATATATATATATATTGATTTCATCTCATTATCATCCAGTCTATATTGGCAGCAGACACAGTACGGTAGTCCACGGCTGTAGCTACCTCTGTGTCGGCAGTCGCTCGTACATCCATAATTGTATACCACCTACCCGTGTTTTTTTTTTCCTTTCTTCTTTATACATACTACTATAGTAGCTTACTGTAGCAGTCTGCGGTGCTGCTGAGCTGACAGTGTCCAGCAGGTCCGTCATCAGTCATTACATAATAAATATATCTACCTGTCCGGCTGCAGTACTAGTGATATTATATATATATATATATATTGATTTCATCTCATTATCATCCAGTCTATATTAGCAGCAGACACAGTACGGTAGTCCATGGCTGTAGCTACCTCTGTGTCGGCAGTCGCTCGTCCATCCATAATTGTATACCACCTACCCGTGGTTTTTTTTTTTTCTTTCTTCTTTATACATACTACTATAGTAGCTTACTGTAGCAGTCTGCGGTGCTGCTGAGCTGACAGTGTCCAGCAGGTCCGTCATCAGTCATTACATAATAAATATATCTACCTGTCCGGCTGCAGTACTAGTGTGATATAATATATATTGATTTCATCTCATTATCATCCAGTCTATATTAGCAGCAGACACAGTACGGTAGTCCACGGCTGTAGCTACCTCTGTGTCTTTTAGTTGTGCCTATTAAAATATGGAGAACAAAAATGTTGAGGTTCCAAAATTAGGGAAAGATCAAGATCCACTTCCACCTCGTGCTGAAGCTGCTGCCACTAGTCATGGCCGAGACGATGAAATGCCAGCAACGTCGTCTGCCAAGGCCGATGCCCAATGTCATAGTACAGAGCATGTAAAATCCAAAACACCAAATATCAGTAAAAAAAGGACTCCAAAATCTAAAATAAAATTGTCGGAGGAGAAGCGTAAACTTGCCAATATGCCATTTACCACACGGAGTGGCAAGGAACGGCTGAGGCCCTGGCCTATGTTCATGGCTAGTGGTTCAGCTTCACATGAGGATGGAAGCACTCAGCCTCTCGCTAGAAAACTGAAAAGACTCAAGCTGGCAAAAGCACCGCAAAGAACTGTGCGTTCTTCGAAATCCCAAATCCACAAGGAGAGTCCAATTGTGTCGGTTGCGATGCCTGACCTTCCCAACACTGGACGTGAAGAGCATGCGCCTTCCACCATTTGCACGCCCCCTGCAAGTGCTGGAAGGAGCACCCGCAGTCCAGTTCCTGAAAGTCAGATTGAAGATGTCAGTGTTGAAGTACACCAGGATGAGGAGGATATGGGTGTTGCTGGCGCTGGGGAGGAAATTGACAAGGAGGATTCTGATGGTGAGGTGGTTTGTTTAAGTCAGGCACCCGGGGAGACACCTGTTGTCCGTGGGAGGAATAGGGCCGTTGACATGCCTGGTGAAAATACCAAAAAAATCAGCTCTTCGGTGTGGAAGTATTTTACCAGAAATGCGGACAACATTTGTCAAGCCGTGTGTTGCCTTTGTCAAGCTGTAATAAGTAGGGGTAAGGACGTTAACCACCTCGGAACATCCTCCCTTATACGTCACCTGCAGCGCATTCATAATAAGTCAGTGACAAGTTCAAAAACTTTGGGCGACAGCGGAAGCAATCCACTGACCAGTAAATCCCTTCCTCTTGTAACCAAGCTCACGCAAACCACCCCACCAACTCCCTCAGTGTCAATTTCCTCCTTCCCCAGGAATGCCAATAGTCCTGCAGGCCATGTCACTGGCAATTCTGACGAGTCCTTTCCTGCCTGGGATTCCTCCGATGCATCCTTGCGTGTAACGCCTACTGCTGCTGGCGCTGCTGTTGTTGCTGCTGGGAGTCGATGGTCATCCCAGAGGGGAAGTCGTAAGCCCACTTTTACTACTTCCACCAAGCAATTGACTGTCCAACAGTCCTTTGCGAGGAAGATGAAATATCACAGCAGTCATCCTGTTGCAAAGCGGATAACTGAGGCCTTGACAACTATGTTGGTGTTAGACGTGCGTCCGGTATCCGCCGTTAGTTCACAGGGAACTAGACAATTTCTTGAGGTAGTGTGCCCCCGTTACCAAATACCATCTAGGTTCCACTTCTCTAGGCAGGCGATACCGAGAATGTACACGGACGTCAGAAAAAGACTCACCAGTGTCCTAAAAAATGCAGTTGTACCCAATGTCCACTTAACCACGGACATGTGGACAAGTGGAGCAGGGCAGGGTCAGGACTATATGACTGTGACAGCCCACTGGGTAGATGTATGGACTCCCGCTGCAAGAACAGCAGCGGCGGCACCAGTAGCAGCATCTCGCAAACGCCAACTCTTTCCTAGGCAGGCTACGCTTTGTATCACCGGTTTCCAGAATACGCACACAGCTGAAAACCTCTTACGGCAACTGAGGAAGATCATCGCGGAATGGCTTACCCCTATTGGACTCTCCTGTGGATTTGTGGCATCGGACAACGCCAGCAATATTGTGTGTGCATTAAATATGGGCAAATTCCAGCACGTCCCATGTTTTGCACATACCTTGAATTTGGTGGTGCAGAATTTTTAAAAAAACGACAGGGGCGTGCAAGAGATGCTGTCGGTGGCCAGAAGAATTGCGGGACACTTTCGGCGTACAGGCACCACGTACAGAAGACTGGAGCACCACCAAAAACGCCTGAACCTGCCCTGCCATCATCTGAAGCAAGAAGTGGTAACGAGGTGGAATTCAACCCTCTATATGCTTCAGAGGTTGGAGGAGCAGCAAAAGGCCATTCAAGCCCATACAATTGAGCACGATATAGGAGGTGGAATGTACCTGTCTCAAGCGCAGTGGAGAATGATTTCAACGTTGTGCAAGGTTCTGCAACCTTTTGAACTTGCCACACGTGAAGTCAGTTCAGACACTGCCAGCCTGAGTCAGGTCATTCCCCTCATCAGGCTTTTGCAGAAGAAGCTGGAGGGATTGAAGGAGGAGCTAAAAGGGAGCGATTCCGTTAGGCATGTGGGACTTGTGGATGGAGCCCTTAATTCGCTTAACAAGGATTCACGGGTGGTCAATCTGTTGAAATCAGAGCACTACATTTTGGCCACCGTGCTCGATGCTAGATTTAAAACCTACCTTGGATCTCTCTTTCCGGCAGACACAAGTCTGCTGGGGTTCAAAGACCTGCTGGTGACAAAATTGTCAAGTCAAGCGGAACGCGACCTGTCAACATCTCCTCCTTCACATTCTTCCGCAACTGGGGGTGCGAGGAAAAGGCTCAGAATTCCGAGCCCACCCGCTGGCGGTGATGCAGGGCAGTCTGGAGCGACTGCTGATGCTGACATCTGGTCCGGACTGAAAGACCTGACAACGATTACGGACATGTCGTCTACTGTCACTGCATATGATTCTCTCACCATTGAAAGAATGGTGGAGGATTATATGAGTGACCGCATCCAAGTAGGCACGTCAGACAGTCCGTACTTATACTGGCAGGAAAAAGAGGCAATTTGGAGGCCCTTGCACAAACTGGCTTTATTCTACCTAAGTTGCCCTCCCACAAGTGTGTACTCCGAAAGAGTGTTTAGTGATGCCGCTCACCTTGTCAGCAATCTGCGTACGAGGTTACTTCCAGAAAATGTGGAGAAGATGATGTTCATTAAAATGAATTATAATCAATTCCTCCGTGGAGACATTGACCAGCAGCAATTGCCTCCACAAAGTACACAGGGAGCTGAGATGGTGGATTCCAGTGGGGACGAATTGATAATCTGTGAGGAGCGGGATGTACACGGTGATATATCGGAGGATGATGATGAGGTGGACATCTTGCCTCTGTAGAGCCAGTTTGTGCAAGGAGAGATTAATTGCTTCTTTTTCGGTGGGGGTCCAAACCAACCCGTCATTTCAGTCACAGTCGTGTGGCAGACCCTGTCACTGAAATGATGGGTTGGTTAAAGTGTGCATGTCCTGTTTATACAACATAAGGGTGGGTGGGAGGGCCCAAGGACAATTCCATCTTGCACCTCTTTTTTCTTTCATTTTTCTTTGCGTCATGTGCTGTTTGGGGAGTGTTTTTTGGAAGGGCCATCTTGCGTGACACTGCAGTGCCACTCCTAGATGGGCCAGGTGTTTGTGTCGGCCACTAGGGTCGCTTAGCTTACTCACACAGCTACCTCATTGCGCCTCTTTTTTTCTTCTTTGCGTCATGTGCTGTTTGGGGAGTGTTTTTTGGAAGGGCCATCCTGCGTGACACTGCAGTGCCACTCCTAGATGGGCCAGGTGTTTGTGTCGGCCACTAGGGTCGCTTAGCTTACTCACACAGCTACCTCATTGCGCCTCTTTTTTTCTTTGCGTCGTGCTGTTTGGGGAGTGTTTTTTGGAAGGGCCATCCTGCGTGACACTGCAGTGCCACTCCTAGATGGGCCAGGTGTTTGTGTCGGCCACTAGGGTCGCTTAGCTGAGTCATCCAGCGACCTCGGTGCAAATTTTAGGACTAAAAATAATATTGTGAGGTGTGAGGTATTCAGAATAGACTGAAAATGAGTGGAAATTATGGTTTTTGAGGTTAATAATACTTTGGGATCAAAATGACCCCCAAATTCTATGATTTAAGCTGTTTTTTAGGGTTTTTTGAAAAAAACACCCGAATCCAAAACACACCCGAATCCGACAAAAAAATTCGGTGAGGTTTTGCCAAAACGCGGTCGAACCCAAAACACGGCCGCGGAACCGAACCCAAAACCAAAACACAAAACCCGAAAAATTTCAAGTGCACATCCCTAGTTCAGACCTCATGACCTTGTAAATGTAACTATGAATACATTATTGTAAATTAACAAATTATGGGGGTGATTCAGACCTGATCGCTGGGCTGCTAAAATTGTTGTGCTGCATTCAGATAGTCGCTGCCCAAGGGGAGTGTATATTCACCGTGCAAGTGTGCGATCCCATGTGTACGCCGAGCTGCTAAAAGTACCTTCGTCAGCAGACAGCTGCAAATCCGTTCGCACCTCACTCACCAGTGGCTGGTTTTTACCAGTGTGCGCAGTCTGTGCGCAGCCCAGGACTTACTCCTCCAGTGCAATCAGAACAGGCTGATCGGGGCCGGAGCTGACGTCACACACCCTCCCTGAAAACACTTGGAAATGCCTGCGTTTTCCCTGACACTCCCAGAAAATGCTCAGTTACTACCCACAAACGGCCTCTTCCTGTCAATCAGCATGCAAATGGCTGTGCAATTGCATTTTGCGCACCATCCTGTCACTGACCGGCGATGCCTGTTGCTATTTGCCGACACGTGTGTGCATTGTATGCATACACATGCACAGTCTATTGCTGATCGCCCGCTGTGTGAAAACGTAAGGCAGCGATCAGATCTGAATCACCCCCAATATAATGTTGATGTTGGTTCTAAATGCATACAATTTAATTTATTTATGCTCATTGGTAAATACTTGGCACAACAGTTCAGACAAAAAAAAAAAAAAATCTCTTATATTTTATGTTCAAATTTCTGTTAAAATGTGACAGCAAGCTAACCTGATCACTCTTTCACTGCTCATTGCTACTGCTCATTGCTACTGCTGCTTTGCAGTAATTAATAAAGTCTATTAAAACCTATGCTGATAACTTGCGTTTTATTTTAAAGGCCCCCTGCCACAAGAAGAACAAAGTAATATTGTAGTATATCGGACAGCTAGCATGATGTGTTTTTACTTGGCAGAGAAAACATCTGCTGAGTAATCTTCCAAGGCTCAATTATAAACCAACAGCGACATCTGATGGCCGGGCATTGCTGTATGCTGCCACACTGTGTGCCGTAAAAACAGAAGATATTCTCATTTTATTGTGATTTTTATGGGTACAACATAAATGATCCACAGATATTTTTATGTACAGGAGCAGAATATTCTAGTATGGTTACATAAAGTATAATAGTTTGTGTGTGTGTATATAATGATAGATAGATAGATAGATAGATAGATAGATAGATAGATAGATAGATAGATAGATAGATAGATAGATAGATAGATAGATAGATAGAAGGCTCATCTCCATCTATGGCCACCAGCCCCAAGTAGTACGCTGATTACTCCCTCGCTACTTACATCTTAGCTGTATTATGTTTTGAAAATTGTGGTGCTCTTTGTTACCTGTACTCTATTTTTGTTATTTATTTACTGTAATGCTAAGTTTTGTCTCCCTGTTCTGTCCTTTGTACGGTGCAGCGAAACACTTGTGGCGCCCTATAAATAAAATGTAATAATAATAATAATAATAATAATAATAATAATAATAGATAGATAGATAGATAGATAGATAGATAGATAGATAATAGGTACTGCTAATAGTGAGATTCTAGGTACTGCTAATAGTCCTTCATCAACAGATCGCAGTAATCGAGCAATTGACAGCTGCTGCAAGTACATTGGACCCTGGTCATGTAGGGCTTTGAAAGTCAGTAAGCCAACCCAGAAATCGATTAGCCATCTTAACGCCAGTCAGTGAAGGGAGTACAGAATGGATGTTAAGTGACAGGAACAGGGCTGGCTGTTTAATAGTCTGGCAGCTGCACCTTGCACCATCTGCAAGCAGTGCAACTCTTTTGCTGGGAGACCATGGTAGAGGGCATTGCAGTATATTATATATATATATATATATATATATATATATATATATATTTCTGCAGCGGGGTACACTGGGGTTCCACAGGGAATAACATCGGGGTGTAGAGTTGGATCTTGATCCGAGGCACCAACAGGCTAAAAGCTTTGACTGTTCCCAAAATGCACAGCGCCGCCAGCTCTATAACCCCGCCTCCGTGGACAGGAGCTCAGTTTGTAAGTCGGGCAGCTAATAGGGAGGGCTGCGCTAGGCAGCCCTGAAAAGAGCTTTTTTAGAAGAAAGAAGAATTCAGGGGCCGCAGCACAGGCACTTAAAAGTGCTACTGTATATGTCAGTTTGACATATCATGCTGCGGCTCCCTCACCTCCCCCCGCAGCACTGTATACTCCTGCGCTATGGTTGCCAGGTACTTACAGCGGAGGGCTCTCCTAGATCACGTGGCCGTATTACAGGAAGGAGGTAAGAGGGTCCCCCAGGCGGGACCCGTTGAAAACCGCAATCCGCCGTTGTCTCTAGGAGACGGGCCGCGCGCTGGCGTGGACACTGAGGCCGTACAGGGACCCCACTAGACCACCAGGGCAAGGGGCACAGGTCGGATTACCTCAGAATCCAGTTTAATAGGCCCCGCAGTACACGGTGGTGAAGTCCAGCAAGGGGATAAGGCTCTGACCTGTAGCCCCTCTCCCAGCCCCAGGCGCCATTTCCTACAAATGTTCCCGCCCTGGAGCTGCATCTCTATGTCTCCCTCACTCCCTGTCAGCGTTTGGGCGCCATTACACACATGCTGAGCTGATTCTGGGACGGCTGGGCAATGTCTCCTCTGTAAATCCGCCTGCATCATCAGCGCTGTGCATTTACAGGACACTTAAGTATTCTACATGTCATTTAGACAGTGTTAGTTAAGAACAAGTGCATTACTACAGGGATATTTAGTACAAGTACCCTGTGATATACATCCAGTCTTTACTGTGCATTGTTATATCTATATACCTATATAGCTTTACTTAGTGGTACAGTTTGTACTTAGTATTGCTAGTCCAGTGCAGTTTTATTGTTTGTAATAATTTCTGCATTGTACATGTGACTGAGTGTGTGCCAATAGCTGCTGTGTGATCTCTATTTCGTGTATCCCACACATATTGCTATACCTATATTCTGTACCCTGAGGGGGCTAAGTGCGTCAAGGTCCTCATAAATATAGTGTTTCACAGGATATACTACTTTGGTATTTTTCTCTGTGTTTTACAGTCACCACATACCTCTTAAATCCTCTGTTTGTGCTCCACTTGTAGTCACACTATACAGGGGGTTTTGTCAGGTAATTTGTCTGCTTATATTGTACTGTTACACCCTAAGGTTACGCTTACATATAATGTCTGCTAAACAGGGTGGTCGATCTATGGCTGATCCTGCACCATGCAGTGCTGATGCCACGGATTACTCAGAGGAAAACATAGCAGCTGAGGTTTCAGGTACTGGGGGTTCTATACCCCCTAATCAGTCTGCAGCAATGGGGGCAAATCAATACCCACCTTGGGCTGCTTTCTCTAATTTACTGACTACACTAGTAACTAGACTTGCGCCCCCTATGGGACCTCCTGTGCCATTACAGCCACATATTGTCCCTGCAGTTAATCCGCCATGGGCAGCTACTGTGTCTTCTCAGTTACAGCAATTAAATCAGTCTCTGGCTAAGCAAAATCCTGACTCTCGCCCGTCTAAGACCAAGGGGTCATCTAAATGGACCATTACTTCCTCACAATCCACACATGTTTCGGATACTTCATCCGATGAAGATGGCGCTTACACTGACCCTTCAGACACTGATGCAGATGCTTCTGATGGGGAATCCCTGACACAAATGGATGTTCCTGACCTCTTGGAGGCTATCAGGCTGATCTTCAAATCGATGATGATGATGAAGAGCCTCCAGCTACCTCTAAGAAACCAGATAAGTTTAAACGTCAGAAGGTTACTAAATTAAATCACTCACGGATACGCCATCTCTTTCAAGAAACGTCCCCCTCGCCAGTTTTGCTCAACAAACATCTCTTTGGATCAGGTAAAAGCAAAAACTCTCCATTTGGTGGTGCAATCTCTCCTGGATACAGGTGTGATAGTACTGGTGCCTCTGGCTCAGAGAGGGAGGGGGTACTATTCCATGCTGTTCCTAGTGCCGAAACCGAATGGGTCCTCTCGGCCTATTCTCAACTTCAAGTCTTTGAACAAATATGTGAAAGTTTCCAAATTCCATATGGAAACGCTTCGCTCTATTGTTCTGGCTTTGGAGCCCAAGGACTATATGGTATCCTGGACATACAGGATGCTTTCCTGCATATTCCTATTCCAGTGTCGCATCAGCAATACCTGCGGTTTGCTATTGGCAACCTACATTTTCAATTCTAGGCCTTACCTTTCGGTCTGACTACTGCTCCAAGAATTTTCACCAAGGTCATGGCAGTCATGATGGCTCTACTCCGCCTTCAGGGTATCAGGATCCTGCCGTATCTGGATGACTTGTTGATCCTGGCGAACTCTCCAGAGGTTCTCCTCTGTCATCTGGAACTGATAGTCCAATTCCTGCAAGCCCACGGGTGGCTCATCAACTGGAAGAAATCTACCCTGGTCCCTGCTCAGAGCGTGGTGCACCTGGGAGCACTATTGGACACCCACAGTCAGCGGTTGTTTTTGTCTCCGGAAAAGATCCTCAAACTTCAGGACAAGATAAGATGCTTCCTCTCACGCCCAGGTGTGTCGATACACTCGGCGATGCAAGTACTAGGCCTCATGGTGTTGGCTTTCGACATGGTAGAGTACGCTCAATTTCATTCCCGCCCCCTGCAGAGGGTGATACTCTCCAAGTGGCATGGCCTGCCTCACCGGATCAGGACCCACATGATCTCCTTGACTCCGGAGGTCCGCTTGTCACTGAGCTGGTGGCTACAGGACCAGCAACTGAGCAGGGGTTGTCCCTTCTGGATCTCCAACTGGGTCCTTCTGACGACGGATGCAAGTCTGTGGGGCTGGGTTGCGGTGTTGGAGCAACACTCTCTTCAGGGTCGGTGGACCAGGGAGGAAACTCTCCTCCTGATAAACATTCTGGAATTGCGGGCAGTGTTCAATGTGTTGGTGGCATACATAAATCATCAAGACAGCACTCGAAGCCGCATGGCAATGAAGGAAGTATCAAAAATCCTTAGTTGGGCGGAACGCCATCTGCCAGCCATATCGGCAGTGTTCATTCCGGAGACCTCAACTGGGATGCGGACTTCCTCAGTCATCAGGACGTACACGCCGGAGAGTGGAGTCTTCATCCGGAAGTCTTTCAACTCCTAGTGGACAAGTGGGGCCTACCAGATGTAGACCTGATGGCGTCTCGACACAATCACAAGGTTCCGGTCTTCAGAGCAAGGACAAGGGATCCTCAAGCAGCGTTCGTGGATGCACTGGCAATTCCATGGAACTTTCAGCTGCTATACGTGTTCCCTCCGGTGTCACTTATGCCCAGGGTGATAAGGAAGTTTAAGCAAGAAGGAGGAATACTACTTCTAATCGCTCCAGCGTGGCCCAAATGGCATTGGTTCTCAGACCTGCTGGGTCTCTCGATAGAGCGTCCTCTTCTACTTCCGCAATGCCCAGACCTCCTCATTCAGGGCCCTGGTGTCTACCAGGATTTGGCGCGGCTGGCTTTGACGGCATGGCTCTTGAAGCTTCAGTCCTGAAGGATTTTCTGAGGCGGTCATTCAAACGGGTGGTCTTCTGTTTGCCGGCGGTCGGGCTCCCGGCGCTCAGTATACCGGCGCCGGGAGCCCGACAGCCGGAATACCGACAATTATTTTCCCTCGTGGGGGTCCACGACCCCCATAGAGGGAGAATAAAATAGTGTGGCGCGCGTAGCGCGCCACCGTGCCCGTAGCGTGGCGAGCGCAGCGAGCCCGCAAGGGGCTCATTTGCGCTCGCCAAGCTGTCGGTAAGCCGGCGGTCGGGCTCCCGGCGCCGGGATGCTGGTCGCCGGGAGCCCGACCGCCGGCCAGCCGTAGTGAACCCAACTATGTTGAAGGCCCGTAAACCAGCTTCGTCTCAGATTTATTATAGGGTCTGGAATTCTTACTTCACCTGCTGTGCATATAAGTTCAGTACTGCCAAGCTTTTGGCTTTCCCGCAACAGGGCCTGGACTTACAGGGCCAGGGCCTGGACCTTCGTCTGGCTTCCCTCAAGGTTCACATTTCTGCCTTGTCGATTTGCTTTCAGAGAATAATTGTGACTCTGCCTGATGTTCATACATTCACTCAGGCTGTTTTATGGATTCAACCTCCCTATGTCCCGCCTTTGGCTCCTTGGGATTTGTCGGTTGTTCTGGATGCCTCCGATAGAACCTCTTGAGTCTGTGGACCTTAAGTGGCTTACTCTTAAGGTCCTTTTCTTGCTGGCTATTGCCTCTGCTAGACGGGTCTCAGACTTGGGTGCCTTGTCCTGTCGGTCAACCTTTCTAATTTTTCACCGCTACCGGGCGGTTCTTAGAACTCGCTCTGGTTATCTGCCTAAGGTGGTGTCATCTGTGCACCTTAACAAAGAGATTGTGGTTCCGGCCTTTACCTCTCCTGGTTTATCTTCCAAAGAGCGGTCTTTGGATGTGGTACGGGCTCTCCGTATTTATGTGAAGAGAACAGCTTCTCTTAGGAGATCTGATTCCCTCTTTGTCCTTTTTGGTTTTCACAAACGTGGCTGGCCTGCTAATAAGCAGACCTTGGCCAGATGGATTAGAATGGTGATTGCACATGCTTATGTTGGTCTTCCAGCTCCTGCTACCATCAAAGCCCATTCTACTCGGTCTGTTGGACCTTCTTGGGTGGCCCGACGTGCTGCGACCCTTGAACAATTGTGCAAGGCAGCTACGTGGTCCTCAGTGAACACGTTCATAAGGTTCTATGCCTTTGTTACTTCCGCCTCCGAGGATGCCTTCTTTGGATGTCGGGTTCTTGTGCCCACTACAGTGCGTCCCCTTCCATGAGGAACTGCTTTAGGATGTTATTCCCTGTGGAACCCCAGTGTACCACGCTGCAGAAAAGGAGATTTATGGTAAGAACTTACCTTTGTTAAATCTCTTTCTGCGAGGTACACTGGGTTCCACAAGGCGCCCACCCTGACGCACTTCGCTTATTTGGGTTTGTATGGCATTAGCCGCTGGTACCTTCTCCTGTCGAGAGAATGTGGAATATGTGGCTACTAATGATTGTCGTCTCTTTTACCTGCTGCTGCATTGGAGTGGTTAACAAAACTGATCTCCTGTGCATGGAGGCGGGGTTATAGAGGAGGCGGCACTGTGCATCTTGGGAACAGTCAAAGCTTTTAGCCTGTTGGTGCCCCGGATCAAGATCCAACTCTACACCCCGATGTTATTCCCTGTGGAACCCAGTGTACCTCACAGAAAGAGATGTAACAAAGGTAAGTTCTTACCATAAATCTCTGTATATATATATATATATATATATATATATATATATCTATCATACTTGCCAATACTCTCGCATCCTGCTGGAGGCTCCCATTCCTCGCACCAATCTCCTGCTGCCCTGAAAGGCCCACCTAATCCCCCGGACTCCTGCAGCCCCAACTGACAACTGGACCGCACATACGCAAGCCGGGACGCGGCCGGGGTGGAGCTTAACGCAACCATGCTAAATAGGCTGGCCATGCACTGCGCTATGGGCCTGTGGGCAGTGTTGAAAGCACAGCAGAGCCTGCGAGTAGTTAGACACTGGTGCAGGCATGGAAACCACACATCACAGGGCCATTTTCCTGTGGCAGCTGCAGTGCATTGTGAGCCGCATGCATTGAGACATCCATGAGGGGGAGTGATGGAGGAGCTTTCTCAGAGTGGAGAGCCGCTTAGGTGGGGAGATTGACAGCTCAGCAGGGAGGTGGTTGACAGGCGGGAGGATAGGCTGGAAGAGGAGCAGTGCACAGTCCCAAGGTGAGTGTCCCTGTGAGTGTATGTATGTGTCTATATGTAGGCTGGCAGTGACCACAATTATTCTCAGTCTACCATGACATTATTCTATATCCTCCCCAACAGTAAAGGTTTTAAAAAGCATCATGTAAAAGGGATACAAATAACCAGTAGTGGCATATAATAAGGCTCGATCAATCAAGACAGGCTAACTACAGCATACAGCTCTCCATCACACACAGTAATATCCTTCTATGCCCACACACATATCTAGGAATGGAGTCCACATTTTGTGGAGCATATTGTGAAGTTACTAGGAAGGAACCCCTATCACAGCATTCATCAGTGTCAGCATTGATTACTCCCTATCTTTGGAAGGTAAATTTGTTTTATACATTTAAAATCCCATACATTCTGATTATCTTCAATATGCTTAATGGCAGATATCATTGACATGTTCAAAAAGACATCCATACAGCATAATTATTAGAGTAAAGCAGACTATTCAAAGCCCGAAATAAATAATATTTTTAAGATAAAAAAAGTTTTAAAAGCCCCTTTAAGAAAGAAATGTTCTCTCCAAACAACATAAACTGTATATATACAAGAAAACCACCTGTCTATTTAATATTGTGTAGGTCCCCCCTTGTTCTGCAAAAAACTACTCTGACTTGTCGAGGCATGAACTTCACAAAACCAAATGACCACTGAGTGTGACCTAAATGGTATGTGCCACCAAGACATTAGCAGCAGATCCCATAAGTCCTGTAAGTAGCGAGCAGGGCCGGTTCTAGCCCTTGTGGCGCCCCGTGAGAAAATAGGGGCGAGGCTTCATAAAGGGGTGTGGTCAATGTGTCCCCAGTAGTATTGCCCCCGTTTGTGCCCCCAGTAGTATTGCCCCCGTTTGTGGCCCCAGTAGTATTGCCCCTGTTTGTGCCGCTTTAAAAAAAATGTCATACTTACCATCCTCGCTCCTGATGCCTGACCGCTGCTGCCCTCCATGTCTGTCCATTGGCGCAGCTCCTCTGATCTATGGGAGAGACATCATGACGTCTCTCCCATAGAACCGCATAGACACTAGATGTAAATCATGACCCCTAGTGTCTAAGTGCCGCTCCCACAATGCAGTGTGGGCACCGGGGGGGGGGGCACCACCAGTAGCGGATCTTGCCACGGTGGCGGCGCCCTCCGTAAGGCGGCGCCCCGGGCAAAAATCCTGTGCGCCCATAGCAAGATCCGCTACTGGTAGTGAGATGGGGTCTCAATTGCTCGGACTTGTTTTACCAGCACATCCCACAAATGCTCAATTGGCATCTGGGGAGTTTGGAGGGCAAGCCCTTGAACTCTTTGTCATATTTTCCAAACCATTCCTGAACAATGTTTGCCATGTGGCAGGGTGCATTATCCTGTGAAAGAGTCACTGCAATCAGGAAAATACTATTACCATGAAGGGATGTACTTGGTCTGCAACAATGAATAGGTAGGTGGTATGAGCCAAATGAATGCCAGGAGCCCAGGACCTAAAGGTTCCCAGCAGAACATTGCCCAGAGTATCACACTGCATCCGCTGGCTTGCCTTCCTCCCATAATGCATCCTGGTGCCATCTCTTCTCCAGGTAAACGACCCCCGACACAACTATATAAAAAAGATCAAACTGCATCACTGGAAAAGGCACTTACGCATAACTCAAGCTTAGTACAGAAGATCCAACTGAATATGGCATGAACTTTGCAAACAGAGAATAGGCAGGAACACTCCCTACATGCCCACCCCACAGGACACTTCACCTACATGCAAATGCCCCTTCGCTTCTTGCCATCTAGCAATGCCCATTAAGCCTCAGTGAGAAGCGGTAAAGTTGTGCCTGACTCAATCATAGATGTGTATGTAAGCTGAAACGCATAAGCAGTTTGAAAAAATCTCAAGTTGGACACATTTGGAATTGCATGCAACTCAGAATCAGGCCTATTATATCTAAAATACAGGTGAGGGGCAATTTAGGAAATTTTGATCATAGTTTTGTAAGAACAACAAGTGAAGACTGACTTGAGTTTCAGTAAAAGAGAGACACATTTTTTTTATTTAATTTTAGAAGCATAAACATTTATTAAACCCAAAGAAGCATTAAAGTTTGAAATATGGATAGTGTATCCTTAAATAATAGCTCCTAGAATCAGCAGCGGGGCAGGGCTCACTGTCACCGTGGGCTCGTGATGTCACGCAAGTGGGGCAATGATGGCAGATGGCTCTATACACTGCATGGTGCATACTCGGAGCATCCAAAGCACTCAAGCAGCAATACTGGTCTCAGGTTGCCATTCCAGGCATCCTGCTAGCCAGAAGCAGGGGCTGTAGAGCAGTAAAGGTGTTGCCCACAGGGCCCTGCATCCTGGACGACAGGACCACTTTCACACCAGTGACACCACCCCCTACACCCCTGCTATGCAGAAATGGAAAAATGTGAAACAATATCTGAAATCACAGGTTCTTAAGTTCGGTCCTCAGGACCTCAACCAGTCCATGATTTCCAGGTCTCCTCACAAAATCACAAGTGTAATAATTAGCTCCACACAGTGCCGGTGCTACCCGCTCAGCAAAGTCTGCAAAGCAGGGAGACGCCAGACTCATGAGGCGCTCTCCCTGCTCTGCTATTACACCTTGCTGCCGGCTGCCTCAGCCCGCGCCTGTCACACTGAAGAGCTTGTTTCTGCCATAAACAGGAGCTCTTCAGTCTGATCTCCTATCATGGCCCCCCCCCCCCCCCCCTTCATTGGCTCCCCCTGCACCTCCTGTCAAGCAGACTGGCACAGCAGACAGGCAGCAGTGTCGCCCCCATCCCCTACCAATATAGACACAGCAGCTGCCCACCCCCTCCCTTCCCCTATCCCCCTTCTCTCCCCTCCCATCAGTGTCATTTTTGGGGCCTGGGCACTTCTATTTTTTCATTTGTGCTCATAGCCGAGCAACCACCTCCCGACGCTCTGCTGAGCCTGCTTCCTGGTTAGGCAGGAACAAGATGTGACTGCACTGGAGGAGTCTTCAGACATGAGGAGCAGCAGCCCAGCACCAGCAGGTCTAGCAGCCAGCCATCCCATACCGAGGAGCAGAGACTCTGGTACATTCTGCAGTTTACACACGGGGGGTATATTAGTGTGTGCTGGGGGGTATATTAGTGTGTCCTGGGGAGGGGGGTGGTATATTAGTGTGTCCTGGGGAGGGGGGTGGTATATTAGTGCTGGGGAGGTAGGGTGGGTATATTAGTGTGTGCTGGGGAGGAAGGGTGGGTATGTTAGTGTGTGTTGGTGGGTATACTGGCATGTGCTGGGGAGCGGGGTGATATATTAGTGTGTGCTGGGGAGGGAGGGTGGGTATATTAGTATGTGCTGGGGGTATATTAGTGTGTGCTGGGGGGGTATATTAGTGTGTGCCGGGGAGGGTGGGTGGATATATTAGTGTGTGCTGGGGAGGGTAGATGGGTATATTAGTGTGCGCTTGGGAGGGGGGGGTATATAATTGTGTGCTGAGAAGGGTAGTTGGGTATATTAGTGTGTACTGTTATATTAGTGCGTGATGGGGAGGGGGTATATTAGTGTGTGCTGGGGAGGGGGGTATATTAGTTTGTGCTGGGGAGGGGGGGTATATTAGTGTTTGCTAAGGTGGGGTATATTAGTCTGTGCTGGGGATGGGGGTATATTAGTGTGTGCTGGAGAGGGGGGTGGTATATTAGTGTGTGCTGGGGGGGTATACTGGTGTGTGCTGGGGAGGGGGGGTGGTATATTAGTGTGTGCTGGGGAGGAGAGGTGGGTATATTAGTGTGTGCTGGGGGGTATATTAGTGTGTGCTGGGGAGGGGGTGGTGGTATATTAGTGTGTGCTGGGGGGTATACTGGTGTGTGCTGGGGAGGGGGGGTGGTATATTAGTGTGTGCTGGGGAGGAGAGGTGGGTATATTAGTGTGTGCTGGGGAGGGGGGGTGGTATATTAGTATGTACTGGGGGGTATATTAGTGTGTGCTGGGGAGGAGGGGTGGTATATTAGTGTGTGCTGGGGTGGGTGGGTGGGTATATTAGTGTGTGCTGGGGTGGGTAGGTGGGTATATTACTGTGTGATGGGGAGGTGGGTATATTAGTGTGTGCTGGGGAGGAGGGGGTATATTATTGTGTGCTGAGGGGGGTATATTAGTGTGTGCTGGGAGGGGGGTATATTAGTGTGTGCTGGGAAGGTGTATTCGTGTGTGCTGGGGAGGGGGGTGGTATATTAGTGTGTGCTGGGGAGGGGGGTGGTGTGTGCTGGGGATTGTGGATGGTATATTAGTGTGTGCTAGGGAGGGAAGGTGGGTATACTGGTGTGTGTGCTGGGGAGGGGGGGTTGGTGTATTAGTGTGTGCTAGGGAGGGAGGGTGGGTATATTAGTGTGTGCTGGGGAGAGGGGGGGTGGTATATTAGTGTGTACAGGGGAGGGAGGGTGGTATATTATTGTGTGCTGAGGGGGGTATATTAGTGTGTGCTGGGAGGGGGGTATATTAGTGTGTGCTGGGAAGGTGTATTCGTGTGTGCTGGGGAGGGGGGTGGTATATTAGTGTGTGCTGGGGAGGGGGGTGGTGTGTGCTGGGGATTGTGGATGGTATATTAGTGTGTGCTAGGGAGGGAAGGTGGGTATACTGGTGTGTGCTGGGGAGGGGGGGTGGTATATTAGTGTGTGCTGGGGAGGAGAGGTGGGTATATTAGTGTGTGCTGGGGGGTATATTAGTGTGTGCTGGGGAGGGGGGCTGGTATATTAGTGTGTGCTGGGGGGTATACTGGTGTGTGCTGGGGAGGGGGGGTGGTATATTAGTGTGTGCTGAGGAGGAGAGGTGGGTATATTAGTGTGTGCTGGGGAGGGGGGGTGGTATATTAGTATGTACTGGGGGGTATATTAGTGTGTGTTGGGGAGGAGGGGTGGTATATTAGTGTGTGCTGAGGAGGGTGGGTGGGTATATTAGTGTGTGCTGGGGAGGGTAGGTGGGTATATTACTGTGTGATGGGGAGGTGGGTATATTAGTGTGTGCTGGGGAGGAGGGGGTATATTATTGTGTGCTGAGGGGGGTATATTAGTGTGTGCTGGGAGGGGGGTATATTAGTGTGTGCTGGGAAGGTGTATTCGTGTGTGCTGGGGAGGGGGGTGGTATATTAGTGTGTACTGGGGAGGGGGGTGGTGTGTGCTGGGGATTGTGGATGGTATATTAGTGTGTGCTAGGGAGGGAAGGTGGGTATACTGGTGTGTGTGCTGGGGAGGGGGGGTTGGTGTATTAGTGTGTGCTAGGGAGGGAGGGTGGGTATATTAGTGTGTGCTGGGGAGGGAGGGTGGTATATTAGTGTGTACAGGGGAGGGAGGGTGGTATATTAGTGTGTGCTGGAGAGGAGCTGGTGGGTATATTGGTGTGTGCTGGGGAGAGCAGGTGGGTATATTAATGTGTGCTGTTATATTAGTGTGTTATGGGGAGAGGGGTATATTAGTGTGTGCAGGGGAGGAGGGGGTATATTAGTGTGTGCTGGGGGGGTGGTATATTAGTATGTGCTGGGGAGGGGGGTGGTATATTAGTTAGTGATGTGCACCGGACATTTTTCGGGTTTTGTGTTTTGGTTTTGGATTCGGTTCCGCAGCCGTGTTTTGGATTCGGACGCGTTTTGCAAAACCTCCCTGAAAATTTTTTGTCGGATTCGGGTGTGTTTTGGATTCGGGTGTTTTTTTTACAAAAACCCCTCAAAAACAGCTTAAATAATAGAATTTGGGGGTAATTTTGATCCCAAAGTATTATTAACCTCAATAACCATAATTTCCACTCATTTCCAGTCTATTCTGAACACCTCACACCTCACAATATTATTTTTAGTCCTAAAATTTGCACCGAGGTCGCTGGATGACTAAGCTAAGCGACCCAAGTGGCCGACACAAACACCTGGCCCATCTAGGAGTGGCACTGCAGTGTCAGACAGGATGGCACTTCAAAAAAATAGTCCCCAAACAGCACATGATGCAAAGAAAAAAAGAGGCGCAATGAGGTAGCTGTGTGACTAAGCTAAGCGACCCAAGTGGCCGACACAAACACCTGGCCCATCTAGGAGTGTCACTGCAGTTTTCTAGTGAGAGGATGAGTGCTTCCATCCTCATGTGAAGCTGAACCACTAGCCATGAACATAGGCCAGGGCCTCAGCCGTTCCTTGCCACTCCGTGTCGTAAATGGCATATTGGCAAGTTTACGCTTCTCCTCAGACGCTTTCAATTTTGATTTTTGGGTCATTTTACTGAACTTTTGTTTTTGGGATTTTACATGCTCTCTACTATGACATTGGGCATCGGCCTTGGCAGACGACGTTGATGGCATTTCATCGTCTCGGCCATGACTAGTGGCAGCAGCTTCAGCACGAGGTGGAAGTGGATCTTGATCTTTCCCTATTTTACCCTCCACATTTTTGTTCTCCATTTTTTAATGTGTGGAATTATATGCCAGTATCAATAGCAATGGCCTACTACTATATATACTGCGCACAAAATCTTAAATGCACCACAGGTATGGATGGATAGTATACTTGACGACACAGAGGTAGGTAGAGCAGTGGCCTACTGTACCGTACTGCTATATATTATATACTGGTGGTCAGCAAACTGTGCAAAACTGAAATGCACCACAGGTATGGATGGATAGTATACTTGACGACACAGAGGTAGGTAGAGCAGTGGCCTACTGTACCGTACTGCTATATATTATATACTGGTGGTCAGCAAAATTATGCACTGTACTCCTACTATATACTACAATGCAGCACAGATATGGAGCGTTTTTCAGGCAGAGAACGTATAATACTGGTGGTCACTGGTCACTGGTCAGCAAAACTCTGCACTGTACTCCTCCTATATAATACTGGTGGTCCCCAGTCCCCACAATAAAGCAGTGTGAGCACAGATATATGCAGCACACTGAGCACAGATATGGAGCGTTTTTCAGGCAGAGAACGTATAATACTGGTGGTCACTGGTCAGCAAAACTCTGCACTGTACTCCTCCTATATAATACTGCTGGTCCCCAGTCCCCACAATAAAGCAGTGTGAGCACAGATATATGCAGCACACTGAGCACAGATATGGAGCGTTTTTCAGGCAGAGAACGTATAATACTGGTGGTCACTGGTCAGAAAAACTCTGCACTGTACTCCTCCTATATAATACTGCTGGTCCCCAGTCCCCACAATAAAGCAGTGTGAGCACAGATATATGCAGCACACTGAGCACAGATATGGAGCGTTTTTCAGGCAGAGAACGTATAATACTGGTGGTCACTGGTCAGCAAAACTCTGCACTGTACTCCTCCTATATAATACTGCTGGTCCCCAGTCCCCACAATAAAGCAGTGTGAGCACAGATATATGCAGCACACTGAGCACAGATAGTTTTTCAGACAGAGAACGTATAATACTGGTGGTCACTGGTCAGCAAAACTCTGCACTGTACTCCTCCTATATAATACTGCTAGTCCCCAGTCCCCACAATAAAGCAGTGAGCACAGAAATTTGCAGCAACCTGAATAAAACTGAGAGGACGCCAGCCACGTCCTCTCACTATCATTTCCAATGCACGAGTGAAAAATGGCGGCGACGCGTGGCTCCTTATATAGAATCCGAATCTCGCGAGAATCCGACAGCGGGATGATGACGTTCGGGCGCGCTCGGGTTAACCGAGCAAGGCGGGAAGATTTGAATCTGCCTCGGAACCGTGTAAAATGGGTGAAGTTCGGGGGGGGGTTCGGATTCCGACGAACCGAACCTGCTCATCACTAATATTAGTGTGTGCTGGGAAGGGGTGGTGGGTATTTTAGTGTGTGCTGTGGAGGGGGGAGTAGGTATATTATTGTGCTTTGGGGAAGGGGTTGGTATATTAGTGTGCGCTGGAGAAGGGGGGTGGTATATTAGTGTGCGCTGGGAGGAGGGGGTATATTAGTGTGTGCTGGGGAGGGGGTGTGGTATATTAGTGTGTGTGCTTGGGGGGGGTATATTAGTGTGTGGTGGGGAGGGGGAGTGGTATATTAGTGTGTGCTTGTGAGGGTTGGTGGGTATATTAGTGTGTGCGCTGGGGAGGGGGGGTGTTATATTAGTGTGTGCTGGGGGGGTAAATTAGTGTGTGCCGAGGAGGGGGCTTGGGATAATAATGTGTGCCCCATAAGGGGGGTGGTATATTAGTGTGTGCAGGGGGAGGGGGGGAGTAGTATATTAACAATGTGTGGGTGTGGGTGTTGGGGTGGGAGAGGGGTGAAATAAGAGAAAAAGGGATCAGCGCTCTCCACAAGTGACCATACAATTAAATTTTTCTCATTTTATTTTGTTTCAAGAAGCAGAAAATATATACTACAAGAAAATATATATTACAGACCTAATATCGGTATGCAAACACCCACAACACAAAGACACAAAACAGACAAAAAAAATAATTAAAAAAAATAAATGTATTATTATGGTTCAAGTTAATTATGTTATTTATCAGGTACTTGATATTACATTACTTTTCCTTTAAAACATCAGTCCTTTGAAGGTCACAAACTGAGTATAAAAAGGGCTCAGTTACTTACCAAAGTTGGTTTCCTTAATCCTTACTATAAAACAGGCTAATCATGAAAACATGCAGAAAGAGCTTTATCACATTTAGGGATCAAAGTTCAGTAACAGTTCATAACAGCTGGGGCGGGTGAGTGGCATACTAATGTGCTTTCAAAAAAAATATATGTTAATGCAGTTTCCAACTGCCTCTCCCCAGCCTCTCTCCTGTCACCCTCTCTGTGTCACCCACTAACTCTCACCCTCTCCCCGTCACGCCTCTCTCCTGTCACACTCTCCCTGTCGAGCGGGTTCGGTTTCTCTGAATCCGAACCCGCCAGAACTTCATGTTTTTTTTCACGGGTCCGAGCGACTCGGATCTTCCCGCCTTGCTCGGTTAACCCGAGCGCGCCCGAACGTCATCATGACGCTGTCGGATTCTCGCGAGGCTCGGATTCTATCGCGAGACTCGGATTCTATATAAGGAGCCGCGCGTCGCCGCCATTTTCACACGTGCATTGAGATTGATAGGGAGAGGACGTGGCTGGCGTCCTCTCCGTTTAGAATAGATTAGAGAGACACTTGATTTACTAATTTTGGGGAGCATTAGGAGTACTCAGTACAGTGCAGAGTTTTGCTGATAGTGACCAGTGACCACCAGTTTTATTTATAATCCGTTCTCTGCCTGAAAAAAGCGATACACAGCACACAGTGACTCAGTCACATACCATATCTGTGTGCACTGCTCAGGCTCAGGCCAGTGTGCTGCATCATCTATTATCTATATATAATATTATATATATCTGTCTGACTGCTCAGCTCACACAGCTTATAATTGTGGGGGAGACTGGGGAGCACTACTGCAGTGCCAGTTATAGGTTATAGCAGGAGCCAGGAGTACATAATATATTATATAGTGAGTGACCACCAGACACACAGTGCAGTTTATTTAATATATCCGTTCTCTGCCTGAAAAAAGCGATACACACAGTGACTCAGTCAGTCACATACCATATCTGTGTGCACTGCTCAGGCTCAGGCCAGTGTGCTGCATCATCTATATATATTATATATCTGTCTGACTGCTCAGCTCACACAGCTTATAATTGTGGGGGAGACTGGGGAGCACTACTGCAGTGCCAGTTATAGGTTATAGCAGGAGCCAGGAGTACATAATATTATATTAAAATTAAACAGTGCACACTTTTGCTGCAGGAGTGCCACTGCCAGTGTGACTAGTGACCAGTGACCTGACCACCAGTATATATAATATTAGTAGTATACTATCTCTTTATCAACCAGTCTATATATTAGCAGCAGACACAGTACAGTGCGGTAGTTCACGGCTGTGGCTACCTCTGTGTCGGCACTCGGCAGCCCGTCCATAATTGTATATACCACCTAACCGTGGTTTTTTTTTCTTTCTTTATACATACATACTAGTTACGAGTATACTATCTCTTTATCAACCAGTCTATATTAGCAGCAGACACAGTACAGTGCGGTAGTTCACGGCTGTGGCTACCTCTGTGTCTGCACTCGGCAGCCCGTCCATAATTGTATATACCACCTAACCGTGGTTTTTTTTTCTTTCTTTATACATACATACTAGTTACGAGTATACTATCTCTTTATCAACCAGTCTATATATTAGCAGCAGACACAGTACAGTGCGGTAGTTCACGGCTGTGGCTACCTCTGTGTCGGCACTCGGCAGCCCGTCCATAATTGTATATACCACCTAACCGTGGTTTTTTTTTCTTTCTTTATACATACATACTAGTTACGAGTATACTATCTCTTTATCAACCAGTCTATATTAGCAGCAGACACAGTACAGTGCGGTAGTTCACGGCTGTGGCTACCTCTGTGTCGGCACTCGGCAGCCCGTCCATAATTGTATATACCACCTAACCGTGGTTTTTTTTTCTTTCTTTATACATACATACTAGTTACGAGTATACTATCTCTTTATCAACCAGTCTATATTAGCAGCAGACACAGTACAGTGCGGTAGTTCACGGCTGTGGCTACCTCTGTGTCGGCACTCGGCAGCCCGTCCATAATTGTATATACCACCTAACCGTGGTTTTTTTTTCTTTCTTTATACATACATACTAGTTACGAGTATACTATCTCTTTATCAACCAGTCTATATTAGCAGCAGACACAGTACAGTGCGGTAGTTCACGGCTGTGGCTACCTCTGTGTCGGCACTCGGCAGCCCGTCCATAATTGTATATACCACCTAACTGTGGTTTTTTTTTCTTTCTTTATACATACATACTAGTTACGAGTATACTATCTCTTTATCAACCAGTCTATATATTAGCAGCAGACACAGTACAGTGCGGTAGTTCACGGCTGTGGCTACCTCTGTGTCGGCACTCGGCAGCCCGTCCATAATTGTATATACCACCTAACCGTGGTTTTTTTTTCTTTCTTTATACATACATACTAGTTACGAGTATACTATCTCTTTATCAACCAGTCTATATTAGCAGCAGACACAGTACAGTGCGGTAGTTCATGGCTGTGGCTACCTCTGTGTCGGCACTCGGCAGCCCGTCCATAATTGTATATACCACCTAACCGTGGTTTTTTTTTCTTTCTTTATACATACATACTAGTTACGAGTATACTATCTCTTTATCAACCAGTCTATATTAGCAGCAGACACAGTACAGTGCGGTAGTTCACGGCTGTGGCTACCTCTGTGTCGGCACTCGGCAGCCCGTCCATAATTGTATATACCACCTAACCGTGGTTTTTTTTTCTTTCTTTATACATACATACTAGTTACGAGTATACTATCTCTTTATCAACCAGTCTATATATTAGCAGCAGACACAGTACAGTGCGGTAGTTCACGGCTGTGGCTACCTCTGTGTCGGCACTCGGCAGCCCGTCCATAATTGTATATACCACCTAACCGTGGTTTTTTTTTCTTTCTTTATACATACATACTAGTTACGAGTATACTATCTCTTTATCAACCAGTCTATATTAGCAGCAGACACAGTACAGTGCGGTAGTTCACGGCTGTGGCTACCTCTGTGTCGGCACTCGGCAGCCCGTCCATAATTGTATATACCACCTAACCGTGGTTTTTTTTTCTTTCTTTATACATACATACTAGTTACGAGTATACTATCTCTTTATCAACCAGTCTATATATTAGCAGCAGACACAGTACAGTGCGGTAGTTCACGGCTGTGGCTACCTCTGTGTCGGCACTCGGCAGCCCGTCCATAATTGTATATACCACCTAACCGTGGTTTTTTTTTCTTTCTTTATACATACATACTAGTTACGAGTATACTATCTCTTTATCAACCAGTCTATATTAGCAGCAGACACAGTACAGTGCGGTAGTTCACGGCTGTGGCTACCTCTGTGTCGGCACTCGGCAGCCCGTCCATAATTGTATATACCACCTAACCGTGGTTTTTTTTTCTTTCTTTATACATACATACTAGTTACGAGTATACTATCTCTTTATCAACCAGTCTATATTAGCAGCAGACACAGTACAGTGCGGTAGTTCACGGCTGTGGCTACCTCTGTGTCGGCACTCGGCAGCCCGTCCATAATTGTATATACCACCTAACCGTGGTTTTTTTTTCTTTCTTTATACATACATACTAGTTACGAGTATACTATCTCTTTATCAACCAGTCTATATATTAGCAGCAGACACAGTACAGTGCGGTAGTTCACGGCTGTGGCTACCTCTGTGTCGGCACTCGGCAGCCCGTCCATAATTGTATATACCACCTAACCGTGGTTTTTTTTTCTTTCTTTATACATACATACTAGTTACGAGTATACTATCTCTTTATCAACCAGTCTATATATTAGCAGCAGACACAGTACAGTGCGGTAGTTCACGGCTGTGGCTACCTCTGTGTCGGCACTCGGCAGCCCGTCCATAATTGTATACTAGTATCCAATCCATCCATCTCCATTGTTTACCTGAGGTGCCTTTTAGTTGTGCCTATTAAAATATGGAGAACAAAAATGTTGAGGTTCCAAAATTAGGGAAAGATCAAGATCCACTTCCACCTCGTGCTGAAGCTGCTGCCACTAGTCATGGCCGAGACGATGAAATGCCAGCAACGTCGTCTGCCAAGGCCGATGCCCAATGTCATAGTACAGAGCATGTCAAATCCAAAACACCAAATATCAGTAAAAAAAGGACTCCAAAACCTAAAATAAAATTGTCGGAGGAGAAGCGTAAACTTGCCAATATGCCATTTACCACACGGAGTGGCAAGGAACGGCTGAGGCCCTGGCCTATGTTCATGGCTAGTGGTTCAGGTTTTTTGGAAGGGACATCCTGCGTGACACTGCAGTGCCACTCCTAGATGGGCCCGGTGTTTGTGTCGGCCACTAGGGTCGCTGATCTTACTCACACAGCTACCTCATTGCGCCTCTTTTTTTCTTTGCGTCATGTGCTGTTTGGGGAGGGTTTTTTGGAAGGGACATCCTGCGTGACACTGCAGTGCCACTCCTAGATGGGCCCGGTGTTTGTGTCGGCCACTAGGGTCGCTTATCTTACTCACACAGCGACCTCGGTGCAAATTTTAGGACTAAAAATAATATTGTGAGGTGTGAGGTATTCAGAATAGACTGAAAATGAGTGTAAATTATGGTTTTTGAGGTTAATAATACTTTGGGATCAAAATGACCCCCAAATTCTATGATTTAAGCTGTTTTTTAGTGTTTTTTGAAAAAAACACCCGAATCCAAAACACACCCGAATCCGACAAAAAAAATTCGGTGAGGTTTTGCCAAAACGCGTTCGAACCCAAAGCACGGCCGCGGAACCGAACCCAAAACCAAAACACAAAACCCGAAAAATTTCAGGCGCTCATCTCTATGTCACACACTGACTCTCCCTCTCTCCATGTCACCCACTAACTCTCACCCTCTCCCCTCTCCCCTTCACCTCTCTCTCCTGTTACACTCTCTGTTGCCAACTGATTCTCATCCTTTACCCATCACCTCTCTCTCCTGTCACCCAGTGAGATCACCCTCTCCTTGTCACCCTCTGTTTTCACCCTCTGCTTGTCAACCTGTACCTCTCATTGTCACCTTCCTCCTCTCAATGTCATCCAATGGCCTTGCCTCTCCTTACCACCACTCTCTGCCCTTCTCCCACCGCCTCTCCCTGCCGTTACCCTTTCCCCATCCACTCTGTCTCCTGTTACCCTCTCCCGGTCACCTACTGACTCTCCTGTCGCCCACCGACTCTAACCCTCTCCCCATCACCTTCTTTCTTCTGTCATCCTCTCTCTGTCACCTACTGACTCTTTGCACATTTCAAACTATGAAACATTGGCCCTCATTCCGAGTTGATCGCTCGCTAGCTGCTTTTAGCAGCAGTGCAAACGCTAGGCCGCTGCCCTCTGGGAGTGTATCTTAGCTTAGAGAACAGCGAACTAAAGGTTAGCAGAACTGCTCGAACTTTTTTTCATGCAGTTTCAGAGTGGCTCAGAACCTACTCCTAGATTGCGAATGTAGAGATGTGCCCACAGGGCACATCTGTGGTGCTGTCCCTAGCCGGGGACAGCGCTGGGGCAGCTCGTCTGTCCCCAGCGCTGGGTGCGTGGCGGCGGGTGTCCGGTGCAGGGATTACCCTTTTCCCTGCACCGGACCAGAGGCATTTGAATGTTGGCGCCCTCCAGGAGCCAATCGCGGCTCCCGGAGCGGCGGCCAATCAGAGAGAGACGCGGCGAGCCAATCGGCGCTCGCCGCGTCATAGGCCCCGCCCCCGGCATCTGACGTCAGACGCCGGGCAGGACCGAGAAGAGGAGGCCGCGCCGAAGAGCGGCGAAGAGGAGAAGGAAGCAGACAGGCGGGAGCGGAGGTCAGCGCGCGCGCGGAAGAGCGCGAGGAGAAGGCCAGCGGTCGGGCTCCGGGAAGAAGATGTCCAGCGGCGGCTGGACGCGGAGCAACGGAGGCGACGCCGCTGGCCAGGACGGGTCAGCGGCAGAAGACGGTGCCGGAGGCCCCCGGATTAGGTGAGGCCTCAGTGAAGCTATCCTTCCCCCTCCCCTTTTCCTCCCTCGACCACCAGGGACGGGCATTAGGCCCGAGGGCACAATTCAGGCACTAGGCCTGGGGCGCAGATAGGAGTTTGGGGTCACTATTTTATTAGGTGGTTTGGGCATTAGGCCCAAGCCACCCTCCCTGTGGCACAGTTAGGCGGGCATTAGGCCCGGGGGTGTATTTTGGCCGATTAGGGATACGATAAGGTGACCTTGGGCACAAGGCCCAGGTCACCCAACGGGCAGCAAGTTAGGCGGGCGCTAGGCCCGTGGGCGAAGTCAGGCCTCCGGCCTGTGTGCAGTTAGGGGGCGCTAGGCCCAGTGAATCAGTGTTTCCCCGAGGTGAGTACAGGTGGCCCTGGGCGCTAGGCCCAGGCCACCCTGAGGTGTTAAGTAGGCAGGCCCGCTCGGCCTGAGCCCCTAAGGAGAGAGTACGGTAGGTGGGTGAGCTGTGCGGCCCCCACTACTGGGTGTTCTGAGTCGGGTAGATAAAGGGACCGTACCGTCGCTTGCATTGTGTATCGTGATGTATGTTACCGTGCGGGGCGATGTGTGAGCTCGTTAAGTGTGTTTAGTTTTGTTGCACCACACCCGCAGAGCTAGTTTGAGGGCTCTGCCGTTGTAGTTAGTATAGGGTGTGACACTAGGTTAGAGTTAGGCCCCGCACGGCTGTTTGCTTGTTTGTTTACCTCCTTACAGGGACCTGTAAGAGAAGAAGACGTTCGCAGTGCGAAACTGACGGTGAGTAACATCTGTGTGCGTTTGTCCCTTGTCTGTCCCCGAGCGCCGGAATCGGGATTGCTCACGGACGTGAGAATCCTTTTCATCACACTACGTGCGAGAGCGCGAGTGTGTGAAATCTGGGTGGCTGAGGCTTTGTGCCGGTGATGACCATTCACCCAACCGGTGAAGGTCGCGGTCACCCCTGGGGTATCCCCTGTTCCAGTGGAAGAAGGGTCGATACCCCCTTTAAGGTAAATTATTCTCTCCTCAGCTCGGTCGTCGGTCAGCTCCGAGAGGGAATCGCCGTGTCCGGATCCGACTGAAGATTTCCATGTCCGTTGGAGGTTCCGGTACCTGAAGGTGAGAGAGAGCGGCGCCTGGTGAGTACCGAGTCTACACCTGCACGGCAGCAGGCACCACCACACCGCAGCCGCCCCTCTCACACTTGGCGTAGTCGGCAGGATCAAAGAGACCGGATCACGGACACGACGTGGAACGCCACCAAGAAGACCTCCCTGCGGACGGCTCCGGAGAAGACTCACCCCCGGATGTGTGCGGACCAGAGCGACTGGGTGACGGTGTCTGGGGCAGACATCCTGAAGATGGTGCAGCGGTCGATCCAGCGTGGAAAAGAAGAGCGCCGGGAGAAGGGGCGCAAGAAAGCCGCTGTGACGCCCTGCAAGAAATGTCGGCAAACAGGGCACTTTGCCAGCGAGTGTACTTGGCGAGAGACGTCCCCAAAGAAGGTGGTCCAGGATGCGGACCGAAGACGTCAGCAGGGCCATGTGAAGGAGTCCCGATGTTTGCTCTGCGGAAACTACGGGCATGAGCACAACAGTTGTCCCTGGGACGAAGAGTCGAGCGAAGAAGAGGTTGATTCCTGGTGTGAAAGCTGTGGAGATCCCCGACATCGGCTCCTGGAATGTCCATGGACGGAAGACAGGACGGACTACGAGGCCACGGTGAAGCAGATGACGGAGTCTCGTCAGCAGCTTTCGGACCGGGTGGCTGCAGAGCCTGTGTGTGCGCTCTGCGAGGCGAGAGGACATGCGCTTCCCGATTGTCCGTGGGATGAAGACCGGATGATTGCGGATGGTCGCGCCCAGAGATGGGAGGAGGAAACCAGGGAAATGGAGCGGAAGGCCTTGCAAGACGTCCGGAATCTCTCCACGATGGAACCGTCCACGACCAGGACGTGCGGAACAGGAGTGTCCTGGGTACCAAGAGATGCCAGCGGAAACAAAGGAGTACGCTGAGGAAACAGAGGTGCCAGCGGAAAAGACTAAGTACGCTGAGGAGGAAAATGATACCCCAGCCCAGATATCGGAAGAAGACTCGGACTACGGTGAGCTGTCCGCCGACGAATCCCTCCAAGAACAGATGGAGGACGACTCTGGCATCGGAAGCGCCGACGAGAGTGACTGGCAGGATCGGGTGGAGTCGTGCTCCCAGTTGAATGCCCTCTGTGAAGAGGAGGAGATAGTCCTGGGGCAAGAAGACCTGCCGGAAGTGCCGAAATGGACGGACGTACGGGGAGAGGATTGTGATGCCGTGGGAGGACCCGTTCCAGAGGAAGACATAGGACCTTTGGAGATGCCCCACGAGGAAATGCGACATATGGTGGCTGTTGCCCGGGAGGGAACGGATGCCCCGGAGGATTCCGCTGTTGGGTGGTGGTCGATACCACACCCGGAAGACAGGGACGAAGCCACAGACGATATAGGAGGTCAAGAGTGGGTGACTGTTGTCCCCGTGGAGGAAGATTCCCCTTGGTGGCCAACGTCGAGCGACCGTGAGGAGATGCCACTTCCCCAGAGGATCCGCCGATGGAGGTTGGGAGGTAAGAAGAGGAACCCGGAGCTGGAGGAGGAAGGGTGTGGGGTCACGGCCGGTCCAGGCTGGGCCCTCGAACACAACCTCGCCGGAGGGACCTCTGAATTCCCTGACCCGCGGACAATGGACGTCATGGAAACCTTTGTAGGGACTACAAAGGAAAAAGGGGGGGGAAATGTAGAGATGTGCCCACAGGGCACATCTGTGGTGCTGTCCCTAGCCGGGGACAGCGCTGGGGCAGCTCGTCTGTCCCCAGCGCTGGGTGCGTGGCGGCGGGTGTCCGGTGCAGGGATTACCCTTTTCCCTGCACCGGACCAGAGGCATTTAATTGTTGGCGCCCTCCGGGAGCCAATCGCGGCTCCCGGAGCGGCGGCCAATCAGAGAGAGACGCGGCGAGCCAATTGGCGCTCGCCGCGTCATAGGCCCCGCCCCCGGCGTCTGACGTCAGACGCCGGGCGGGACCGAGAAAAGGAGGCCGCGCCGAAGAGCGGCGAAGAGGAGAAGGAAGCAGACAGGCGGGAGCGGAGGTCAGCGCGCGAGCGGAAGAGCGCGAGGAGAAGGCCAGCGGTCGGGCTCCGGGAAGAAGATGTCCGGCGGCGGCTGGACGCGGAGCAACGGAGGCGACGCCGCTGGCCAGGACGGGTCAGCGGCAGAAGACGGTGCCGGAGGCCCCCGGATTAGGTGAGGCCTCAGTGAGGCTATCCTTCCCCCTCCCCTTTTCCTCCCTCGACCACCAGGGACGGGCATTAGGCCCGAGGGCACAATTCAGGCACTAGGCCTGGGGCGCAGATAGGAGTTTGGGGTCACTATTTTATTAGGTGGTTTGGGCATTAGGCCCAAGCCACCCTCCCTGTGGCACAGTTAGGCGGGCATTAGGCCCGGGGGTGTATTTTGGCCGATTAGGGATACGATAAGGTGACCTTGGGCACAAGGCCCAGGTCACCCAACGGGCAGCAAGTTAGGCGGGCGCTAGGCCCGTGGGCGAAGTCAGGCCTCCGGCCTGTGTGCAGTTAGGGGGCGCTAGGCCCAGTGAATCAGTGTTTCCCCGAGGTGAGTACAGGTGGCCCTGGGCGCTAGGCCCAGGCCACCCTGAGGTGTTAAGTAGGCAGGCCCGCTCGGCCTGAGCCCCTAAGGAGAGAGTACGGTAGGTGGGTGAGCTGTGCGGCCCCCACTACTGGGTGTTCTGAGTCGGGTAGATAAAGGGACCGTACCGTCGCTTGCATTGTGTATCGTGATGTATGTTACCGTGCGGGGCGATGTGTGAGCTCGTTAAGTGTGTTTAGTTTTGTTGCACCACACCCGCAGAGCTAGTTTGAGGGCTCTGCCGTTGTAGTTAGTATAGGGTGTGACACTAGGTTAGAGTTAGGCCCCGCACGGCTGTTTGCTTGTTTGTTTACCTCCTTACAGGGACCTGTAAGAGAAGAAGACGTTCGCAGTGCGAAACTGACGGTGAGTAACATCTGTGTGCGTTTGTCCCTTGTCTGTCCCCGAGCGCCGGAATCGGGATTGCTCACGGACGTGAGAATCCTTTTCATCACACTACGTGCGAGAGTGCGAGTGTGTGAAATCTGGGTGGCTGAGGCTTTGTGCCAGTGATGACCATTCACCCAACCGGTGAAGGTCGCGGTCACCCCTGGGGTATCCCCTGTTCCAGTGGAAGAATGGTCGATACCCCCTTTAAGGTAAATTATTCTCTCCTCAGCTCGGTCGTCGGTCAGCTCCGAGAGGGAATCGCCGTGTCCGGATCCGACTGAAGATTTCCAGGTCCGTTGGAGGTTCCGGTACCTGAAGGTGAGAGAGAGCGGCGCCTGGTGAGTACCGAGTCTACACCTGCACGGCAGCAGGCACCACCACACCGCAGCCGCCCCTCACACACGATCACTGCAGTCTGTTTAGTTCCTGGTTTGACGTCACAAACACGCCCTGCGTTCGGCCAGCCACTCCCCCGTTTCTCCAGCCACTCCTGCGTTTGAGAGGTACAGTATGTGAAGGGGCATTCTCATGTAGGCAAGGTTCAGTAAGGGCATAAATGTAGCCCATGCAGCCCAGATGGCTTATCTTTTGCACGTTGTGTAGGGTAACTGCTAGCTCCAGCAATGCAACAGTGTCTTCTGGGTCTGGCGGTCTGCTGATTCAGAGTTCCAATAGTTATCTGATCCAGTGGAGGTGGACATTACCCCTAGCTCTAACCTTCCTCCTCCAGCCTGACCCTAACCCTCCCTCTAGTGCCTAAACCAGTGGTCCTCAAAGCACTCCAACAGTCCAGGTTTAGATGATATCCATGGTTAGGCACAGGTGACTTTATTAGTACATCAGTCAGTTTGATTATACCATCTGTATAAAAGCATGGCTATCCTTAAAACCTGGACTGTTGAGGTGCCTTGAGTACCGCCTTTGGGAACCAAAGGCCTAAACCTAACCCTCAGCTCCTGCAGCCTAATCCTAATGTTGCAGAATGTTGACATTTTGCATGTCGACATTGTGAGTATTCGGCAGATGCCGACATTATGGTGTCAACATTACAATTGTCAGCATTTTGAATGTTGACATGGTGACTGCATCCTGCTTATATGTGTTGTACAGTCCAATGCTATAATTACAGTTGTAGATGCATAATATCTACAATAAATCTAATACCTACATTAAATCTAACTGTAAGTATAAATTATGTGAGATGTCAGTTTGTTCCGGATGAGTGAGATTGCTTCCACGTAAGCATCGGTGATAACTACTCCGTCCACAACTGAATCAGGCCACAGTGATGTGTGTGCAAGGAAACAGGTGTTTGGCTTTAGTATAAGTTGGAGGTACGTCCCTGATAACATAAATCCACTTTTCTGTCTTTATTACATTGGTAAGAAAATGTCCATATTTCTGACCCATAAAATGGTTGTAACCATAGGCGTGCGCAGGGGGGGTGCCTGGTGCGCACAGGCACCCCCTAATATCCGGCAATCTGATCTCACATGCCTGATGCAGCGATCGCCGAGCAGGCTGATTAATGCACCCTGTCAGGACTGCATTACTGACTGGACGCCTGGGTTAATCAAGGGTGCCACTGCCACCGGCTTTCATACTCCCGGCTCCACCTCAATGTACAAAAACAGCGTGATGTGACGTGATGACATCATGCTGCTCGCACGCCCACCCGTCACACGCCCACCTCTCTCCTATTCTATGCCAATGCCAGCCACTGATGAGGAGCAGCATGCAGCCAGCATTCCTCCTAGGAAGACAAATTCAATACTGGCAGGCGGTCAGCAGCAGCTTTGACACGTAACGCGTTTTTCCAGCAGCAGCAGTAACTAGTCTGCGACTCAGTGTCAGTGAGTGACTGCACCTTGCAGGGGAAAGAGAGGGGGAGCCAGACCAGGCTGAGGAGGAGCAGTGTAATTGCAGTGAGTGCCATCAGGGGTGTTTGTTTGGAGCACACCGCAACATCTGACAATGCATCTGCATTATTAGGATTGGTACAAGGGTGGATATTTTATATTACGTTGACCGTCAATAGATGGTGCTAGACTCGCCCAAAAGGCGGTGCTAGACACACCCCTCCAACAGTGCACCCCCTAATAAAATGTGCTGCGCACGCCTATGGTTGTAACCCTGGTTATGCCCATGCCCTCTGGCACCAGCCCCTGGCTGACATATTCACAGTGTTGACATCTGAAATGTCACCGTGTAAAATGTTGAGTTAGGCTGCGAATGGAGGTTAGAGATGTGGTGGTGGTAGGGGAGGGTTTGGGTTAGGTATAACTAGGGGGAGGGTTATGGGTTAGGGATATTATTATTATTACCAGTTATTTATATAGCACACACATATTCCGCAGCACTTTACAGAGAATATTTGCCCATTCACATCAGTCCCTGCCCCAGTGGAGCTTACAATCTAGATTCCCTATCAGTGGGTGTAATACTCAACAAAATGCTGGAGCATTGGAGGTCTGACCTGGAACCTGCCAGTAGAAGGTAAGAGACAACCAGGGACAGTTTGTCGACTGTTCATCATGTTGACATACCATGCTTGTTAACTTCTGACAGGATAACTGTCGACAAACGATACCACACCCACCAGGGCAGCAGAGTGATGCTGGCAATATCAGGAGCCTTACTGCATCACCAGTCAGTGCATGTGTGCATGCGTGATCCAGCTCACAAAAACACTGCGGAGGTCCGGAGTTGGGCTTTCAACACCACTTTTAGTAAAAACATGACATAAGTACTACTTACCCTTTAACCTTATTGCTCGTGTATAAGTGTAATGACAGCATTCACATGCTCTCCCTATTACTGTACACCCATCTGTTTTAAAGACCAGCGCTATCCGTCCTGCGCAGAATGAGTATCGCTAATTACCTGACTAATAATTTAAATACTAATTGTTATGCAAATAAGAAGCCTAAACAGATATGATATTACATACATAGTCTCCGTGCATACGGCAGCGAGTGTAGCGCACTGAACTCTGTAACCATAGGAAGCAGCGCAGCTGCACAGATACCAGGATCCTGATTGATGCAGATTTCAGGATATAGCTGCACATAAGTGACTTTGGGGTCAATTTATCAAATACATTTTTTGTGGGATATTCCTGAAAAACTCCTGCAAAATTAAGGCTCTCCCAAATGTACCATTGAGGGACTGCATCAGATGTCTCAATATCTGCTGCTGTCCCTACATTTCCAATAGTTTCTATGTGGGCTGTGAAGCTGTCTGATTTACCAGCTCCAACAGCTACTGCCATCGGAAGATGGCGTTAGCCTATTGAAGCTTATGGGTTACATTTCCAAAAATGACCTGGAGAAGATTCCTCTGGAACCCTCCCCAGCAACGGCCGCATTGGAGTCCCGATAGATATCGATGCTGTCACTTTACTCTGAACAAGTACCACATGACTTTTGATACATTCAGGTCACCGGTATATCATTTCTTATTGCAGCCAATAGCAGCGATACAAAATTACAAATACTGCATACCCTTCAACAGTACCTTTATTTTATGGTCTGTACCTGCCAAAAGGGGCTTTGTACCGATATTTGACGCTCCAAATTAACATTGAAAGTATAGGAAAGGGTGCGTGGTTACGCCCCCTTTCCTAAATTGTATCGGTTTTCATGTGTAAAATGTTGGAGGGTATGATATTGTGTCTAAAATCCTATAATTGATTAATATGACCCTTTGTATTATGTGATCTATGACGTAATGTGTGATTTACAGCATTAAGTGATGTGCTAGTTTCTCATGCAGAGCTGTTACAAACTTACAGCCGTTTAGTATATGTGCTGGGTAAATCAATGTATCTTTGTGTTAGTAAGCTGTAAAACAGAGAGCCATCCACAGCAGCATCACACCTGATTCATATGCTGTTTACTCAGTGACCGGCTAAACTACTCTGCAGTCATTTCACAGATTCTAAATACGTTGTAGTGATATTTTACTTCCTCACCTCTTCTTTTACATATGTACTGTAGCTGTAATCCACCTACGTTACTTCCAGTTATCAGACACAGCTCGTTTGTTCAGTAACAATGTAGTGTATCTGCAGATCAGCCAGCAGGGGTCGCACCTCACCCTTGTTCTATGATAGCTGTAGTAGGAAGTGTTTAGATGCTGAGCTGCACAGTCCCCTCGTGGCTCGCCGTGATCGTATAGTGGTTAGTACTCTGCGTTGTGGCCGCAGCAACCTCGGTTCGAATCCGAGTCACGGCAGGAGTGAAGTCTCCTATCACGGCAGAGGGTTTTTTTTTTAATTGGTAATGCTTTCTCACTCTTGAATTTGTGTTTAGAGTATGTTATTATGGTCTCACTGCCAGAGGCGTAGCTAGGGTTTCCGGAGCCCAGGGCAAGATGGAAAATGGCACACCCCCCCCAAAAAAAAAAAACCCACAAAAAGAAGCATGTGCGCGCGAAAAAATGGGCGTAGCCACACACCAGAAGGGGTGTGGCCATGCTCCAGAAGGGGTGTGGCCACTGAAAATGGCCCACAGTGCCAGTTACATTGCCCCACAGTGCCAGATACAATGCCCCACAGTGCCGGATACATGCCCCACAGTGCCAGATACATGCCCCACAGTGCCAGATACATTGCCCCACAGTGCCAGATACATTACCCCACAGTGCCAGTTACATTGCCCCACAGTGCCAGATACATTGCCCCACAGTGCCAGATACATGCCCCACAGTGCCAGTTACATTGCCCCACAGTGCCAGATACATGCCCCACAGTGCCAGTTACATTGCCCCACACTCCCAGTTACATTGCCCCACAGTGCCGGATACATGCCCCACAGTGCCAGATACATTGCCCCACAGTGCCAGATACAATGCCCCACAGTGTCGGATACATTGCACCACAGTGCCAGATACGTGCCCCACAGTGCCAGTTACATTGCCCCACAGTGCCAGTTACATTGCCCCACAGTGCCAGTTACATGCCCCACAGTGCCAGATACATGCCCCACATGCCCCACAGTGCCAGATACATGCACCACAGTGCCAGATACATGCCCCACAGTGCCAGATACATGCCCCACAGTGCCAGATACATGCCCCACTCAGTGCCAGATACATGCCCCACTCAGTGCCAGATACATTGCCCCACAGTGCCAGATACATGCCCCACAGTGCCAGTTACATTGCCCCACAGTGCCAGTTACATTGCCCCACAGTGCCAGATACATTGCCCCACAGTGCCAGTTACATTGCCCCACAGTGCCAGTTACATTGCCCCACAGTGCCAGATACATGCCCCACAGTGCCAGTTACATGCCCCACAGTGCCAGATACATGCCCCAAAGTGCCAGTAACATTGCCCCACTGTGCCAGATACATGCCCCACTCAGTGCCAGATACATGCCCCACTCAGTGCCAGATACATGCCCACTGTGCCAGATACATGCCCCACTCAGTGCCAGTAACATGCCCCACTCAGTGCCAGTTACATGCCCCATTAAGTGCCAGACACATGCCCCACTCAGTGCCAGTTACATACCCCACTCAGTGCCAGTTACATACCCCACTCAGTGCCAGTTACATGCCCTATTTAGTGCCAGACACATGCCCCACTCAGTGCCAGTTACATGCCCCACTCAGTGCCAGTTACATGCCCAATTTAGTGCCAGATACATGCCCCACTGTGCCGCCGAAACCCCCCCCGGTCACTCACCGCCTGTTGATGATATGTGAGGGGAGGAGAGCGCAGCGCCTCTCCTTCCCCTCACCACTCCAGGTCTCCGGCGGCTGTCTGGCGCCAGTTCGCTAGCCAATCAGAGCTCGCGGACCGGCAGCCAATCAGGAGCCGGTCCGCAAGCTCTGATTGGCTAACGCCGGAGACCGGACACAGCAGTGCTGCTGGCAGCGCTGCTAGGGCTTTCAGCGGCGGTGAGGGGAGGGAGAGACGGTGCGCTCTCCTCCCCTCACATTTCGGGTTGACGGAGGCGAGTGGGGCATGATGCCCTGGCCGTCGCCGGCGCCCCCCTCTCCTGGGCCTGCCAAGGCGCCCAGGGCACGTGCCCCACTCGCCCTACCCTAGATACGCCTCTGCTCACTGCATATACAACAGATGCATTCATTATCATTCAAACTAATGTTCCAATATTGTACATTTGTGTACATCAAAACCACGTTTGTGCATAGGAGTTTCTTTATTGTCTATATTTTTCTTAATTATTTTCCACAACGAATAAATGCTTGATACACATTTTCAGCATTTGGTTCTTTATGAAATTAGAACCCAGATCACTTTATTAAACCGTAGCAACCTGTATCTCTCTAGCTGCTGGGACCTGTAGTTCCACAAAAGCTGGATAACTTGCTGGCTGTATACTTGTTGTGTAAACACAGACAGTACCTTTAAAAATGAATATGGGCTACTTACAATTTTTGACAATAACAGAAGTATAGGCACAGAGTTTACTATAAGACGTTTATTTTGAATTTATTTATTAAACTTTAATATGTGTTTGAAATACTTGGTTCACACTCCATTCTAAGTAAGTAGATGAACTTATCCAGGGAACTAAATAGGACATAGAATATATATTATATATATATATATATATATATATAAAAAGGACTAGCGGTGCGGCACTCCAATGATTGACACAGCAGATAGAGTATAGATATCTATACTCTATCTGCTGTGTCAATCATTGGAGTGCCGCACCGCTAGTCCTTTTTGTCCATTTATCGTGAGGGCACCTAATGTAATACTTCCTCTAAGTGGTTGTGCCGGACCCCTGCCTGTCTCTATATATATATATATATATATATATATATATTAGAGATGAGCGCCTGAAATTTTTCGGGTTTTGTGTTTTGGTTTTGGGTTCGGTTCCGCGGCCGTGTTTTGGGTTCGACCGCGTTTTGGCAAAACCTCACCGAATTTTTTTTGTCGGATTCGGGTGTGTTTTGGATTCGGGTGTTTTTTTCAAAAAACCCTAAAAAACAGCTTAAATCATAGAATTTGGGGGTAATTTTGATCCCAAAGTATTATTAACCTCAAAAAACATAATTTACACTCATTTTCAGCCTATTCTGAACACATCACACCTCACAATATTATTTTTAGTCCTAAAATTTGCACCGAGGTCGCTGTGTGAGTAAGATAAGCGACCCTAGTGGCCGACACAAACACCGGGCCCATCTAGGAGTGGCACTGCAGTGTCACGCAGGATGTCCCTTCCAAAAAACCCTCCCCAAACAGCACATGACGCAAAGAAAAAAAGAGGCGCAATGAGGTAGCTGACTGTGTGAGAAAGATAAGCGACCCTAGTGGCCGACACAAACACCGGGCCCATCTAGGAGTGGCACTGCAGTGTCACGCAGGATGTCCCTTCCAAAAAACCCTCCCCAATCAGCACATGATGCAAAGAAAAAGAAAAGAAAAAAGAGGTGCAAGATGGAATTATCCTTGGGCCCTCCCACCCACCCTTATGTTGTATAAACAAAACAGGACATGCACACTTTAACCAACCCATCATTTCAGTGACAGGGTCTGCCACACGACTGTGACTGATATGACGGGTTGGTTTGGACCCCCCCCAAAAAAGAAGCAATTAATCTCTCCTTGCACAAACTGGCTCTACAGAGGCAAGATGTCCACCTCATCTTCACCCTCCGATATATCACCGTGTACATCCCCCTCCTCACAGATTATCAATTCGTCCCCACTGGAATCCACCATCTCAGCTCCCTGTGTACTTTGTGGAGGCAATTGCTGCTGGTCAATGTCTCCGCGGAGGAATTGATTATAATTCATTTTAATGAACATCATCTTCTCCACATTTTCTGGATGTAACCTCGTACGCCGATTGCTGACAAGGTGAGCGGCGGCACTAAACACTCTTTCGGAGTACACACTTGTGGGAGGGCAACTTAGGTAGAATAAAGCCAGTTTGTGCAAGGGCCTCCAAATTGCCTCTTTTTCCTGCCAGTATAAGTACGGACTGTGTGACGTGCCTACTTGGATGCGGTCACTCATATAATCCTCCACCATTCTATCAATGTTGAGAGAATCATATGCAGTGACAGTAGACGACATGTCCGTAATCGTTGTCAGGTCCTTCAGTCCGGACCAGATGTCAGCATCAGCAGTCGCTCCAGACTGCCCTGCATCACCGCCAGCGGGTGGGCTCGGAATTCTGAGCCTTTTCCTCGCACCCCCAGTTGCGGGAGAATGTGAAGGAGGAGATGTTGACAGGTCGCGTTCCGCTTGACTTGACAATTTTGTCACCAGCAGGTCTTTCAACCCCAGCAGACCTGTGTCTGCCGGAAAGAGAGATCCAAGGTAGGCTTTAAATCTAGGATCGAGCACGGTGGCCAAAATGTAGTGCTCTGATTTCAACAGATTGACCACCCGTGAATCCTTGTTAAGCGAATTAAGGGCTGCATCCACAAGTCCCACATGCCTAGCGGAATCGCTCCGTGTTAGCTCCTTCTTCAATGCCTCCAGCTTCTTCTGCAAAAGCCTGATGAGGGGAATGACCTGACTCAGGCTGGCAGTGTCTGAACTGACTTCACGTGTGGCAAGTTCAAAGGGCATCAGAACCTTGCACAACGTTGAAATCATTCTCCACTGCACTTGAGACAGGTGCATTCCATCTCCTATATCGTGCTCAATTGTATAGGCTTGAATGGCCTTTTGCTGCTCCTCCAACCTCTGAAGCATATAGAGGGTTGAATTCCACCTCGTTACCACTTCTTGCTTCAGATGATGGCAGGGCAGGTTCAGTAGTTTTTGGTGGTGCTCCAGTCTTCTGTACGTGGTGCCTGTACGCCGAAAGTGTCCCGCAATTTTTCTGGCCACCGACAGCATCTCTTGCACGCCCCTGTCGTTTTTTAAAAAATTCTGCACCACCAAATTCAAGGTATGTGCAAAACATGGGACGTGCTGGAATTTGCCCATATTTAATGCACACACAATATTGCTGGCGTTGTCCGATGCCACAAATCCACAGGAGAGTCCAATTGGGGTAAGCCATTCCGCGATGATCTTCCTCAGTTGCCGTAAGAGGTTTTCAGCTGTGTGCGTATTCTGGAAAGCGGTGATACAAAGCGTAGCCTGCCTAGGAAAGAGTTGGCGTTTGCGAGATGCTGCTACTGGTGCCGCCGCTGCTGTTCTTGCGGCGGGAGTCCATACATCTACCCAGTGGGCTGTCACAGTCATATAGTCCTGACCCTGCCCTGCTCCACTTGTCCACATGTCCGTGGTTAAGTGGACATTGGGTACAACTGCATTTTTTAGGACACTGGTGAGTCTTTTTCTGACGTCCGTGTACATTCTCGGTATCGCCTGCCTAGAGAAGTGGAACCTAGATGGTATTTGGTAACGGGGGCACACTGCCTCAATAAATTGTCTAGTTCCCTGTGAACTAACGGCGGATACCGGACGCACGTCTAACACCAACATAGTTGTCAAGGACTCAGTTATCCGCTTTGCAGTAGGATGACTGCTGTGATATTTCATCTTCCTCGCAAAGGACTGTTGAACAGTCAATTGCTTACTGGAAGTAGTACAAGTGGGCTTACGACTTCCCCTCTGGGATGACCATCGACTCCCAGCGGCAACAACAGCAGCGCCAGCAGCAGTAGGCGTTACACGCAAGGATGCATCGGAGGAATCACAGGCAGGAGAGGACTCGTCAGACTTGCCAGTGACATGGCCTGCAGGACTATTGGCATTCCTGGGGAAGGAGGAAATTGACACTGAGGGAGTTGGTGGGGTGGTTTGCGTGAGCTTGGTTACAAGAGGAAGGGATTTACTGGTCAGTGGACTGCTTCCGCAGTCACCCAAAGTTTTTGAACTTGTCACTGACTTATTATGAATGCGCTGCAGGTGACGTATAAGGGAGGATGTTCCGAGGTGGTTAACGTCCTTACCCCTACTTATTACAGCTTGACAAAGGGAACACACGGCTTGACACCTGTTGTCCGCATTTCTGGTGAAATACCTCCACACCGAAGAGCTGATTTTTTTGGTATTTTCACCTGGCATGTCAACGGCCATATTCCTCCCACGGACAACAGGTGTCTCCCCGGGTGCCTGACTTAAACAAACCACCTCACCATCAGAATCCTCCTGGTCAATTTCCTCCCCAGCGCCAGCAACACCCATATCCTCCTCATCCTGGTGTACTTCAACACTGACATCTTCAATCTGACTATCAGGAACTGGACTGCGGGTGCTCCTTCCAGCACTTGCAGGGGGCATGCAAATAGTGGAAGGCGCATGCTCTTCACGTCCAGTGTTGGGAAGGTCAGGCATCGCAAACGACACAATTGGACTCTCCTTGTGGATTTGGGATTTCAAAGAACGCACAGTTCTTTGCGGTGCTTTTGCCAGCTTGAGTCTTTTCAGTTTTCTAGCGAGAGGCTGAGTGCTTCCATCCTCATGTGAAGCTGAACCACTAGCCATGAACATAGGCCAGGGCCTCAGCCGTTCCTTGCCACTCCGTGTGGTAAATGGCATATTGGCAAGTTTACGCTTCTCCTCCGACAATTTTATTTTAGGTTTTGGAGTCCTTTTTTTTCTGATATTTGGTGTTTTGGATTTGACATGCTCTGTACTATGACATTGGGCATCGGCCTTGGCAGACGACGTTGCTGGCATTTCATCGTCTCGGCCATGACTAGTGGCAGCAGCTTCAGCACGAGGTGGAAGTGGATCTTGATCTTTCCCTAATTTTGGAACCTCAACTTTTTTGTTCTCCATATTTTATAGGCAGAACTAAAAGGCACCTCAGGTAAACAATGGAGATGGATGGATTGGATACTAGTATACAATTATGGACGGACTGCCACGGTTAGGTGGTATAAAAAAACCACGGTTAGGTGGTATATATTATAATAATAATACAATTATGGATGGACGGACTGCCTGCCGACTGCCGACACAGAGGTAGCCACAGCCGTGAACTACCGCACTGTACACTGGTTGATAAAGAGATAGTAGTATACTCGTAACAACTAGTATGACACTATGACGACGGTATAAAGAAAGAAAAAAAAATACCACAGTTAGGTGGTATATATTATAATAATAATACAATTATGGATGGACGGACTGCCTGCCGACTGCCGACACAGAGGTAGCCACAGCCGTGAACTACCGCACTGTACACTGGTTGATAAAGAGATAGTAGTATACTCGTAACAACTAGTATGACACTATGACGACGGTATAAAGAATGAAAAAAAAACCACGGTTAGGTGGTATATATTATAATAATAATACAATTATGGATGGACGGACTGCCTGCCGACTGCCGACACAGAGGTAGCCACAGCCGTGAACTACCGCACTGTACACTGGTTGATAAAGAGATAGTAGTATACTCGTAACAACTAGTATGACACTATGACGACGGTATAAAGAATGAAAAAAAAACCACGGTTAGGTGGTATATATTATAATAATAATACAATTATGGATGGACGGACTGCCTGCCGACTGCCGACACAGAGGTAGCCACAGCCGTGAACTACCGCACTGTACACTGGTTGATAAAGAGATAGTAGTATACTCGTAACAACTAGTATGACACTATGACGACGGTATAAAGAAAGAAAAAAAAATACCACAGTTAGGTGGTATATATTATAATAATAATACAATTATGGATGGACGGACTGCCTGCCGACTGCCGACACAGAGGTAGCCACAGCCGTGAACTACCGCACTGTACACTGGTTGATAAAGAGATAGTAGTATACTCGTAACAACTAGTATGACACTATGACGACGGTATAAAGAATGAAAAAAAAACCACGGTTAGGTGGTATATATTATAATAATAATACAATTATGGATGGACGGACTGCCTGCCGACTGCCGACACAGAGGTAGCCACAGCCGTGAACTACCGCACTGTACACTGGTTGATAAAGAGATAGTAGTATACTCGTAACAACTAGTATGACACTATGACGACGGTATAAAGAAAGAAAAAAAAATACCACAGTTAGGTGGTATATATTATAATAATAATACAATTATGGATGGACGGACTGCCTGCCGACTGCCGACACAGAGGTAGCCACAGCCGTGAACTACCGCACTGTACACTGGTTGATAAAGAGATAGTAGTATACTCGTAACAACTAGTATGACACTATGACGACGGTATAAAGAAAGAAAAAAAAATACCACAGTTAGGTGGTATATATTATAATAATAATACAATTATGGATGGACGGACTGCCTGCCGAGTGCCGACACAGAGGTAGCCACAGCCGTGAACTACCGCACTGTACACTGGTTGATAAAGAGATAGTAGTATACTCGTAACAACTAGTATGACACTATGACGACGGTATAAAGAATGAAAAAAAAACCACGGTTAGGTGGTATATATTATAATAATAATACAATTATGGATGGACGGACTGCCTGCCGACTGCCGACACAGAGGTAGCCACAGCCGTGAACTACTGCACTGTACACTGGTTGATAAAGAGATAGTAGTATACTCGTAACAACTAGTATGACACTATGACGACGGTATAAAGAATGAAAAAAAAACCACGGTTAGGTGGTATATATTATAATAATAATACAATTATGGATGGACGGACTGCCTGCCGACTGCCGACACAGAGGTAGCCACAGCCGTGAACTACCGCACTGTACACTGGTTGATAAAGAGATAGTAGTATACTCGTAACAACTAGTATGACACTATGACGGTATAAAGAATGAAAAAAAAACCACGGTTAGGTGGTATATATTATAATAATAATACAATTATGGATGGACGGACTGCCTGCCGACTGCCGACACAGAGGTAGCCACAGCCGTGAACTACCGCACTGTACACTGGTTGATAAAGAGATAGTAGTATACTCGTAACAACTAGTATGACACTATGACGACGGTATAAAGAAAGAAAAAAAAATACCACGGTTAGGTGGTATATATTGTAATACAATTATGGATGGACGGACTGCCTGCCGAGTTCCGACTGCCGACACAGAGGTAGCCACAGCCGTGAACTACCGCACTGTACTGTGTCTGCTGCTAATATAGACTGGTTGATAAAGAGATAGTATACAATACATACAACAATATACTACTATACTGGTGGTCAGGCACTGGTCACCACTAGTCACACTGGCAGTGGCACTCCTGCAGCAAAAGTGTGCACTGTTTAATTTTAAATTAATATAATATTATGTACTCCTGGGGGCTCCTGCTATAACAACCTGCAGTGCTCCCCAGTCTCCCCCACAATTATTATAAGCTTTGCCTTTTATACATTGATGTGCAGCACACTGGGCTGAGCTGAGTGCACACAGACTGAGTCACACTGTGTGACTGGCTGCTGCTGTGTATCGTTTTTTTTCAGGCAGAGAACGGATATAGCAGAGAACGGATATATTATATTAAAATAAATAAAAGTTAACTAACAACAACTGCACTGGTCACTGTGGTAAACTCTGTCTGACTCTGCACAATCTCTCTCTCTCTTCTAATCTAATTTCTAATGGAGAGGACGCCAGCCACGTCCTCTCCCTATCAATCTCAATGCACGTGTGAAAATGGCGGCGACGCGCGGCTCCTTATATAGAATCCGAGTCTCGCGAGAATCAGACAGCGTCATGATGACGTTCGGGCGCGCTCGGGTTAACCGAGCAAGGCGGGAGGATCCGAGTCTGCTCGGACCCGTAAAAAAAACATGAAGTTCGTGCGGGTTCGGTTTCAGAGAAACCGAACCCGCTCATCTCTAATATATATCTATCATTGCTGAAAGTAGTTAGAATCAGAATTAATAAACGCATACAGTCCTGTTTCGCTCCAGGTCGCTTACTTTACCATGCTGTAAGGCAGTGCATTGGCCCCCACTGATGATGCATGCGCAGCCTATGATGGTCATACATGCGCTATGAGAGCACAAACACCAACACCGACCTCATTCAGCAGTAGACGCATTTGCAAAGCTGCACACAGGCATCTATCCAAATGCATTCACTGAAAATGCAGATGCAGAAGGAAGTGTGAGACACCTCCTTGTTGTTTTTGCGATCCCAATGCCGCCGCCGACGTCGCAGCCTGGGATCAACATCGCGACTGATGATTGCAATGTTCCCCGCAAGCGGCCAGCTGAGTAAGCCTCAACTTCCGCAGGCTGTCACAGGGGACCTTGGGAGGCCAAGAAATCTGTATCTTTAGAAAAATGGGGGTGGCATGCCCCAGTCCTGGAAAATGTAGGAGGCATGTTCCAGTTTCTGGCAACACTGCCTATCCCTGACCCGCCTCCAGAACGCCTCTGCCTGTCAATCAAACAGAGGCTTACAGAGGGCTGCATGCGATCACGCAGGACCATTCTGCACATGCGCAAAACGGGTCCTGCACCTACACAGTTTCCTGATAATTGGGTAACTGTGCAGGTGATCGCAGTAGTGATCCTTCCTGAATCAGCCCCTCTGTTTCCAGCTCTTTGGGGTGTATGCATTGAGCAGAGAAAAGTCCTGTTTTGTGGTAAACAGAGCTTTTCTCTGCTGAGCGCTATTCACAGAGCGGGTTTCCATGGGGAGGTACCTGACTTCTCCAGTGGCACCAGGGGCGTCAGAAGGTTTTTAGGTTGGGGGGGAGGCAAGATATAATCTCATTTTGGCGCCTCTAAATTTCTGAATCGCTAAAGGCCAGATTCACATGAAATACATTAAGAAGGGCATAGCCACACTAAATTCCCACACCCTGAGAAGCATACTTTTTTTTGGCTGCCTCATGTACAGATGTATCCACGCTCATTATCACAACATGGATGGCGTGGCTAGTGTGCCCGCATCTATGGCATGCACGCCATAGACTTCAATGGTGCAATGGCCTGCTGCGACTAGTTGCATCACAGTGTACGCTGCAGCTTGCCGCGATGCGTATGCCCATGCATATGCATCATGGCAATGATGAGCGTGGCTACATCTCTTTGATTGTATGATGTCACTTCAGCTCTCCCATGTCACGCTAGTTTGCCACCACGTGCCCCATGTAGCAGGGAGAGTAGATCAAGCACTAGCAGTGACCAGTACAGTGCTGGTGACAAGGTGACTGATAGTAGTGGCCGTGGGAGTTACAGGGAGGGCAAGGGCAGGGATGCTGAGGGGGAGTTACAGGGATGGTGAGCGCATGGATGCTGACAGGGAGTTAGAAGGAGTGTGAAGACTACTGAGAGGAGAGTTACAGGGAGGGAGAGGGAAGGGGCACTCAGGGTGGAGTTAGAGGGAGGGTGAGGGCAGGGACGCTGCCAGGGAGCTACAGGGAGGGTGAGGGCAGGGGCGCTGACAGGGGAGTTAGAGGGAGGGTAAGGGCTGGGACCCTGAGGGGGAGTTACAGGGAGGGTGAGAGTAAGGATGCTGAGTGAGGAGTTAGAAGGAGGGTGAGTGCGCAATGAGGGGGGAGTTACATGGAAGGTGAGGGCAGGGACGCTGATGGGGAGTTACGTGGAGGGTGAGAACAGGGACGCAAATGGGGAATTACAGGAAGGGTGAGTGCATTGACGCTGATGGGGTGTTAAAGGGTGGGTGAAGGCAGGGGCACTGAGTGGGGAGTTACAGGGAGGGTGAGGCAGGGGCACCAAGGGTGGACTTACAGGGAGAGTGAAGGCAGGTGCCTAAAAAAATAGCTTTATTAGAATAAATAAAATACTCTAAATCCAAGTGTGGATTAAACATTCATATACAGACTATAAACTCAGGGCCGGCCCTGACCAATATGATGCCCTAGGCAAGATTTTGGCTGGTGCCCCCTAGCACTGCCGCTAGTTCTGCAAGAGATGCCTGGCATGAGTCAGCTGGCAGCTCTGCTAACATCGGGTGCCTTTTGTTTATGAAAATGCATCTAATTTGCATTACTATGTGGCTAGGATGCACAAGCAGCTTCTGCTGATTAAAATGATATACAGCATGCCTATATACTGTGCGCGACTGCGGCTGTATCTGCATACGAAATGCTACATTACAGTGATTTCCAGGAATACACACAGAATATAGGCATGCCACATATCATTTTAATCAGCAGAAGCTGCTGGTGCCCCTAAGCATACCAAATGCCCTAGGCATTTGCCTAGTTTGCCTATGCCTAAGGCCGGCTCTGTATAAACTACAGAGAGCCATCCCACGACCAGTGCCATAACTAAACATTTTAGCGCTGTTTGCAAGAAACAGCATTGACACCCACCCCCATTATTTAAAATAGGGTCAGTGCACGGTGGAGGCGCGTGCCAAAACTATAGGGGTGTGGCTTCATGGGGAAGGGGTGAGACCACAAAATAATACAAATTCATTTTATGCTGCACAGTAGTCTCCATTATTCAAATTGCGCTGCACAGTAGCGCCACTTACATTACACCAGATACAGCCCCTCACACATTACGCCAGGTAGAGCCCCTTTTGCACATTATGTCAGGTAGAGTCCCTGTCAAACTTTATCCCCGGTAGAGCCCCTGTCACACATTACGCCAGGTAGAGCCCCTGTCACACATTACGCCAGGTAGAGCCCCTGTCACACATTATGGCAAGTAGCGTCCCATTTTACACATTACTGCAGGTAGAGCCCCCTTTTACACATTACGGCAAGTAAAGCCCCCTTTTAAACATTAAGACAGGTAGAGTCCCCTTGTACACATTATGGCAGGTAGAGTCCCCTTTTACACATTACGGCAAGTAGAGCCCCCTTTTACACATTACGGCAGGTAGAGTCCCCTTTTACACATTACGGCAAGTAGAGCCCCCTTTTACACATTACGGCAGGTAGAGTCACAAGAGAGAGGGGGGGATAGGAGAGTAGGAGAGAGAGAGGGAAAGCAGATAGAGATATGATTGGGAGGGAGAGAAACAGAGCAAGGTTGCAGTATGAGAGACAGAAAGTGGTGAGAAGGAGACAGAGTGAGAGAGAGGGTTAGAGCACATGGGACACACATGCACGCACATACACAAAACACACACACTACCTATGTGACGATGACAGCGGATCCCGGCATCTCCTGCCCGGCTCCCAGCATCCCCTGTGTCGCTCCCTGCAAGAAGGAGGCGCAGCTCCGGCCCAGGCTGGTGCAGGGATGCTGTTGCACCAAAGGGGATGAGAGGGGCGGAGCACACGGGGAGACCGAGCAGCAGCAGCTGTGCGGCCGGCAGTGGAGCCAGAGCGCAACACTACTGTTATAGCGGACAGTGCTGCAGCTGGCGGTGGTCAATCTTGGTGGATGTGGATGGTGCACCCACAGCTCAAATGCACTGTGTGCGGAGCACCATCTGCCCACACCTAGTTATGGCCCTGAGGGGAGGTACTGGCAGAAATGGGGAGGTACTGACAGAGGGGGTAGGCACTGGCATAGAGGGGGAGGCATAGGCAGAGAGGGGGGATGTAGATGAAGAGGGAGGAACTGGAATATAGGGAATATAGGGGGAACACCAGCAGAAAGTAGAGAGGTATTGGCAGAAAGGGGGGGGGGGGGTCCACTGGCAAAAAAAAAAAAAAAAAAAGGGTGGGGGAGCACTTGCAGAGGGGAAAGGCACTGGCAGAGGTGGGGAGGCACTGACAGAGGAATAAGGAGGCACTGACAGGAAGAAGGAGGCATTACCAGAGATGGGGAGGCACTGGCACAGAGGTAGGGAGGCACTGACACTGTCACCAGATCTACTTACGAATTCCTTGGACTTCTCTCCCCTTTCCTCTTGACTCTCAGCTTCTTCTTGTCCTTTGTGGGGGCCAAAGTGCCTCCTCCATAGCTATCTCCCACGGCTGGCAGATCCATGCTTCCGGCCCACGCTCCCTGGGGACCTCGCTCAGGGCTTGACAGGGAGTGCTAATCCCTTCAAATGCTGTGGCTGCCGTTATCCCGTGGGCCGCGACTGCTCACAATAGGAAATAAGTGTGCACCATAATCTTGTATGGTGAATACAAGTCCTAAAAGAATGGAATGCCTTCCGTTCCACTGCTGTGTTCAAATTTGCCATCTCAAGATAGCGTAATGTGAACTTTTATTGCAAAAAGAGCAGGGAAGTTGCTTACTTCCCTGCTCTCTGCCCGGCATCAGTTCTGGCTCCACCCCTTTGCAAGGCTAGCAGGTACTGCAGTTGTCTTAGAAAAAAAGAAGAGAAAGAAGATGATACATGTAAATTAGAGAAGACCGATAAGAAGACCCAGGAATAGTAGCTAAAGCAGAGAAGACTGGACTGCAGGAGCACCAGATACCGAATCACATCGCAGAACAGATAAGTATACATTAATTTCTACTTAACCAAGCTATATATTGCATTGAACTAATGCACTATATAGTGACAAGTAACTTATATTGCTATATCTACATGAATAGACCCCTTTGTCGGGACAGGCTATTATTTTAACACCATATTCCAGCAAGACATTTTTGCTAAATGTATGTGAACATTTTCATTTTCATGTTGGGAACTTAGGCAAAAATAGTGATAAATATAGCCCATGGGGCCATATTCAGCATTATTGTAGACTAGGTGATTCATCGCGCCCTACGGGCGCTCTTCACACCGTCGAAAGGGTCTACGCCCCCTTAACCCTTGCACACCCTTGTGGCGTGCAATATTTTTATTATATGGGAGTATTACCTCTAATCATAATTGTGTGAGTGGTTAAATATTGCACGGACATAGGTCGTGCAATGGTTAAAGGGTCGAAGCCCCTTGCAATGGCGTGAACAGCGCACGCAGGGCCTGATGAATCACTTAGTAGGTGCTTTGGTTGGGGGAGTGGCGGGTGCGGGGGAGACGCGGATGTGATCCGGGGATGCAGCGGGAGGGGTGGTGGAGGGGGTCCGGAGCTACCGCCAGTGCTGGAAGGGGTGTGGGGGTGCCGCGAATGGGGCCCGGAGGTACTGTAAGTGGGGGAGGGGCGGGTAATGCTTACCCTGCTTCTCCTGTCAGCAGCTAAGCTGCTGTCCTCCCTTTGGCAGTGGCTTTCCCGGAGACTGAATCAATGTAAAAGGTGAGAGTGCTGTGCAGTGTCAGTGACACAGCACACAGGCCCAGCGCTAGCCGTTCAGCAAAGGGATGCAGTGCAGGGAGGCACCAGGAAGGAGAGGTGCTCTCCCTGCTCTGCATCCCTGTGCTGAGCTGCTGCTGCTATCCCTGCTGCTGCCGGCTGCTGTCACACATGCAGCGGCGCCAGCAGCACAAAACCTCTCCCCCTCTGCGCCGGCAGCACAAAGCCTCCTCTCTCCCCCCGCTCCCTTGTGTGACATTCAGTGGCCGGGCGGAGCTAGATGGGAATAAGGGGTGGAGCTAGTCGGGACCATGCTGCAGGAGGAGGATGAGCTGCTACAGCTTCGGCCAGCCAGACTTCATTAGGTAAGTGTCTGGAAAGAGAGTGAGTGTGTGTGTCTGTATATACAGTGTCTGTGTATACTGTATATATGTGTGACTGTGTATGTGTGCAATGTATGTATACAGTATGTGTGTGTGTGTTTGTATTTATATATATGTGTCTGTTGTGTGTGTATGTGTGACTGCGGCATAATGTGTGTAAGCGTCACTGGTACAGTAGGCGTTACGTGTGTAAGCAGCACTGGTACAGGGGGCATTACGTGTGTAAGTGGCACTGGTACAAGGGGCATTACGTGTGTAAGCGGCATTGCTACAGGGGGCGTTACGTGTGTAAGCGGCACTGGTACAGGGGGCGTTACGCGGGTAAGCGGCACTGGTACAGGGGGCGTTACGTGTGTAAGCGGCACTGGTACAGGGGGCGTTACGCGGGTAAGCGGCACTGGTACAAGGGGCGTTACGTGTGTAAGCGGCACTGGTACAGGGGGCGTTACGTGTGTAAGTGACACTGGTACAGGGGGCGTTACGTGTGTAAGCGGCACTGGTACAGGGGGCATTACATGTGTAAGCATCACTGGTTACGCGTCTAAGTGTCACTGGTACAGAGGGCGTTACGTGTGTAAGCGTCACTGCTACGGGGGATTTTACGTGTGTAAGCGTCAGTGCTACAGGGGGTGTTACGTGTGTAAGTGTCACTGGTACAGGGGGGCGTTACATGTGTAAGCGTCACTGGTACAGGGGGCGTTACGTGTCTAAGCATCACTGGTACAGGGGGGCGTTACGTGTGTAAGCGTCACTGGTACAGGGGACGTTACGTGTGTAAGCGTCACTGCTACAGGGGGTGTTACTTGTGTATGGTCACTGGTACAGGGGGGCGTTACATGTGTAAGCGTCACTGGTACAGGGGGCGTTACATGTGTAAGTGTCTACTACAGGGGGTATTATGTGCGCTGTGCCTTTGTAAAGTATGCGAGGGTGCAAATTTATAGTTTGCAGGGGGGCGCCGAACACCCTAGCACCGGCTCAGACTGCACACCCACTGCACTGCACAGCACTGTCACCTTTTACATTGATTCAGTGTCCAGACATTACCCTCCACGATATCACCCACTCTATCCGTTACATTAGCCATCTCGGGGCTTCCAGGCTGGCAGCCCAGGTGCTGTGTTGCGGAGTCAGGGCCTCTTGGGATCTGGGCGCGGATGTGGCGGGGAGGCAGTTCTGTGACATCATGCGCAGAGGAGGCTCCGGGGCTCAGAGAGTATGCGGCGCAGGGAGGGCTATGAAAGCCTTCTGCTGCGCCGCTTTCATACACATCTATGCCGGTGGCCGCAGAAGCTTTTGTTCCACCTGTGCCGCTGCTAGGGAGTGGGGATTATTGATGCTGGAGGGGGCAGGTGGACTGGCAGCAGGACATAGGACGCTGCAGTAAAAGGATGTTTTTTCCCCCCTATCTACAGCACAGATACTTGTTGCAGATGCAGTGGCAGGTACAGTCCCTTTTTTTTATGGTCTATACCGATTTTTGACTCTCCAAGCTTCCATTGAAAGTATAGGGAAAGGGGCGTGGCCACACGGCTGTACCCGTGGTCACGCTCCCTTTTCGAATTTGTATCAATTTTTATGTGTAAAGTGTTGGAGGGTATGTTGCTGCAGATGCAGTGGGCCTATTTTGGGGTGTGGGGCTGGAGCTGCAGCTCCATCAGTCCCATTGCAAATCCTGCTCTGTGAAAACACAGCAGGCAAAGGGCAGAGCCTCCCATTGGATGTAACCTGTGTGGGAGGGCGTTTCTCGCCCAATCAGCTGTGGACTGGGTGTGATAGACCTGCCACTAACCCAATGAGAGATGCGTTATACACACAGGCACAAAGTTACAGATCTGGGCTATTATATAGGAGATACTGTCCCGAATATTATCAGGCAATATCGATGCAATTTTTTTTCCTCCTCATAATGTATCTCAGCTGTGCAGCAATAAAGATTACAGAGACATCGGTGCGGTAACACGCTGTTCCTGCAAAGTTCTAGGTGGCTTTGCTCAGTCATGCACTTACTTATCAATGCAAATAGTCTCAGTGTGATGAGCAGCAAGTTTATGTCCAACTCTAGCCTCCCAAAAGTGTCTAAATTGATTAAAATGTGTACATAGGCTTTATATTAGTCTACAGACATTTATATCTATGTATTTTTTATATAAATGTTATAAAACCACATAAATATAAATGTATACAGACTTATATAAAAGCCTACATACATATTTTCATTGATTTAGACACTTTTGGGAGGCTGGAGCTGGACATACACTTGTCGCTCATCACACTGCAGGGAAGGAGACTGGGCGGAGTTTCAAGATCCTGCACGGACTGATGTGAACATTTGTTTGTCTCAGCAGTTTTCGTGAAATGTAAGGATTTTCTTTCTATAACACCATTTTGAGATGGCATTATATAGAGTAAAGTTTTATTGAGAACTTTACGTTTTTATGCTTGCTGAATAGCATAGAACGTTAAAGCACTGTAGAGAGAACAGACTTGCTCTCTACAGTGCGATACTCTGCGGGTATTCACAGAGAAGATAATTGCATTATTTTCTCAAGTAACCCTTATTTTTAACACGAAAAATTATATTGGGCAGATGTATTAAGCCTGATTGATAAACCAATGATAAGCGCAAGGTGATAACACACCAGCCAATCAGCTCCTAACTAATTTTACAAATACGTCATCATTGGCTGGTGCGTTATCACCTTGCACTTATCACTGGTTTATCACTTCTCCAGGCTCAATACATCTGCCCCAATGTGCTAAATAGAGCACATGATGGCATACCTCCCAACTTTGTATGAAATGAAAGAGGGACATCTGTGCGCGCCGAAGGCGCGCGTCCAAAATTAGGGGGCGTGTCATAACAAAAGGGGGCGCGGCCTCGCGGCAAGTGCCGCGATCGCAAGCCACGCCCCCATTTTCATCATTATGGGGGCACGGACAGCGCTGTGAGAGCTGCTGCACGTGCCCCCTGTCCCTCTCTGCCAGGAATAGACGCTGTGCGCATGCGCACAGCATCTATTCACCGCTGCTCTCCTCAGAGCAGCGAGTGACAGGGAGGGATCTCCCAACTGCCCCCTCCCACTCGCGGGACACTGCGACCCGCGGGTGGGACAGCGGGACAGACCGTGAAAAACGGGACTGTCCCGCCAAAATCGGGACAGTTGGGAGGTGTGTGATGGTATATTTACTTAGAAAACTGTATTGCAGTAATAACTACCATTTTGTACCAATGCCTAACGCAGTTTCCCTTACTGTGGTAATCCATGGTAACAGGTCCCCTGACATGATGCTCATGTGGACGGCTTTGTGACTGCGTATGTGCAGGAGGTCAGTGCAGATGTGTACTACTACTGGCACTGTCTAACACTGGTAAATCCTAACATTTTTCCATTTCTCTCACAGCCCAGCCAGTGAGAGACTGAAAGCAGCTCCCTGGCTCCCCCACCTCAAACACCACACAAGGGGCCTAATTCAGATCTGATCGTTGGGCTGCGTTTTTTGCTGCCCTGCGATCAGATAGTCGCCACCTACATGGGGAAAAACTAGAGATGAGCGCCTGAAATTTTTCGGGTTTTGTGTTTTGGTTTTGGGTTCGGTTCCGCGGCCGTGTTTTGGGTTCGAACGCGTTTTGGCAAAACCTCACCGAATTATTTTTGTCGGATTCGGGTGTGTTTTGGATTCGGGTGTTTTTTTCAAAAAACCCTAAAAAACAGCTTAAATCATAGAATTTGGGGGTAATTTTGATCCCAAAGTATTATTAACCTCAAAAAACATAATTTACACTCATTTTCAGCCTATTCTGAACACATCACACCTCACAATATTATTTTTAGTCCTAAAATTTGCACCGAGGTCGCTGTGTGAGTAAGATAAGCGACCCTAGTGGCCGACACAAACACCGGGCCCATCTAGGAGTGGCACTGCAGTGTCACGCAGGATGTCCCTTCCAAAAAACCCTCCCCAAACAGCACATGACGCAAAGAAAAAAAGAGGCGCAATGAGGTAGCTGTGTGAGTAAGATTAGCGACCCTAGTGGCCGACACAAACACCGGGCCCATCTAGGAGTGGCACTGCAGTGTCACGCAGGATGGCCCTTCCAAAAAACCCTCCCCAAACAGCACATGACGCAAAGAAAAAAAGAGGCGCAATGAGGTAGCTGTGTGAGTAAGATTAGCGACCCTAGTGGCCGACACAAACACCGGGCCCATCTAGGAGTGGCACTGCAGTGTCACGCAGGATGGCCCTTCCAAAAAACCCTCCCCAAACAGCACATGGCGCAAAGAAAAAAAGAGGCGCAATGAGGTAGCTGACTGTGTGAGTAAGATTAGCGACCCTAGTGGCCGACACAAACACCGGGCACATCTAGGAGTGGCACTGCAGTGTCACGCAGGATGTCCCTTCCAAAAAACCCTCCCCAAACAGCACATGACGCAAAGAAAAAAAGAGGCGCAATGAGGTAGCTGTGTGAGTAAGATTAGCGACCCTAGTGGCCGACACAAACACCGGGCCCATCTAGGAGTGGCACTGCAGTGTCACGCAGGATGTCCCTTCCAAAAAACCCTCCCCAATCAGCACATGATGCAAAGAAAAAGAAAAGAAAAAAGAGGTGCAAGATGGAATTATCCTTGGGCCCTCCCACCCACCCTTATGTTGTATAAACAAAACAGGACATGCACACTTTAACCAACCCATCATTTCAGTGACAGGGTCTGCCACACGACTGTGACTGATATGACGGGTTGGTTTGGACCCCCCCCAAAAAAGAAGCAATTAATCTCTCCTTGCACAAACTGGCTCTACAGAGGCAAGATGTCCACCTCATCTTCACCCTCCGATATATCACCGTGTACATCCCCCTCCTCACAGATTATCAATTCGTCCCCACTGGAATCCACCATCTCAGCTCCCTGTGTACTTTGTGGAGGCAATTGCTGCTGGTCAATGTCTCCGCGGAGGAATTGATTATAATTCATTTTAATGAACATCATCTTCTCCACATTTTCTGGATGTAACCTCGTACGCCGATTGCTGACAAGGTGAGCGGCGGCACTAAACACTCTTTCGGAGTACACACTTGTGGGAGGGCAACTTAGGTAGAATAAAGCCAGTTTGTGCAAGGGCCTCCAAATTGCCTCTTTTTCCTGCCAGTATAAGTACGGACTGTGTGACGTGCCTACTTGGATGCGGTCACTCATATAATCCTCCACCATTCTATCAATGTTGAGAGAATCATATGCAGTGACAGTAGACGACATGTCCGTAATCGTTGTCAGGTCCTTCAGTCCGGACCAGATGTCAGCATCAGCAGTCGCTCCAGACTGCCCTGCATCACCGCCAGCGGGTGGGCTCGGAATTCTGAGCCTTTTCCTCGCACCCCCAGTTGCGGGAGAATGTGAAGGAGGAGATGTTGACAGGTCGCGTTCCGCTTGACTTGACAATTTTGTCACCAGCAGGTCTTTCAACCCCAGCAGACCTGTGTCTGCCGGAAAGAGAGATCCAAGGTAGGCTTTAAATCTAGGATCGAGCACGGTGGCCAAAATGTAGTGCTCTGATTTCAACAGATTGACCACCCGTGAATCCTTGTTAAGCGAATTAAGGGCTGCATCCACAAGTCCCACATGCCTAGCGGAATCGCTCCGTGTTAGCTCCTTCTTCAATGCCTCCAGCTTCTTCTGCAAAAGCCTGATGAGGGGAATGACCTGACTCAGGCTGGCAGTGTCTGAACTGACTTCACGTGTGGCAAGTTCAAAGGGCATCAGAACCTTGCACAACGTTGAAATCATTCTCCACTGCACTTGAGACAGGTGCATTCCATCTCCTATATCGTGCTCAATTGTATAGGCTTGAATGGCCTTTTGCTGCTCCTCCAACCTCTGAAGCATATAGAGGGTTGAATTCCACCTCGTTACCACTTCTTGCTTCAGATGATGGCAGGGCAGGTTCAGTAGTTTTTGGTGGTGCTCCAGTCTTCTGTACGTGGTGCCTGTACGCCGAAAGTGTCCCGCAATTTTTCTGGCCACCGACAGCATCTCTTGCACGCCCCTGTCGTTTTTTAAAAAATTCTGCACCACCAAATTCAAGGTATGTGCAAAACATGGGACGTGCTGGAATTTGCCCATATTTAATGCACACACAATATTGCTGGCGTTGTCCGATGCCACAAATCCACAGGAGAGTCCAATTGGGGTAAGCCATTCCGCGATGATCTTCCTCAGTTGCCGTAAGAGGTTTTCAGCTGTGTGCGTATTCTGGAAAGCGGTGATACAAAGCGTAGCCTGCCTAGGAAAGAGTTGGCGTTTGCGAGATGCTGCTACTGGTGCCGCCGCTGCTGTTCTTGCGGCGGGAGTCCATACATCTACCCAGTGGGCTGTCACAGTCATATAGTCCTGACCCTGCCCTGCTCCACTTGTCCACATGTCCGTGGTTAAGTGGACATTGGGTACAACTGCATTTTTTAGGACACTGGTGAGTCTTTTTCTGACGTCCGTGTACATTCTCGGTATCGCCTGCCTAGAGAAGTGGAACCTAGATGGTATTTGGTAACGGGGGCACACTGCCTCAATAAATTGTCTAGTTCCCTGTGAACTAACGGCGGATACCGGACGCACGTCTAACACCAACATAGTTGTCAAGGACTCAGTTATCCGCTTTGCAGTAGGATGACTGCTGTGATATTTCATCTTCCTCGCAAAGGACTGTTGAACAGTCAATTGCTTACTGGAAGTAGTACAAGTGGGCTTACGACTTCCCCTCTGGGATGACCATCGACTCCCAGCGGCAACAACAGCAGCGCCAGCAGCAGTAGGCGTTACACGCAAGGATGCATCGGAGGAATCCCAGGCAGGAAAGGACTCGTCAGACTTGCCAGTGACATGGCCTGCAGGACTATTGGCATTCCTGGGGAAGGAGGAAATTGACACTGAGGGAGTTGGTGGGGTGGTTTGCGTGAGCTTGGTTACAAGAGGAAGGGATTTACTGGTCAGTGGACTGCTTCCGCTGTCACCCAAAGTTTTTGAACTTGTCACTGACTTATTATGAATGCGCTGCAGGTGACGTATAAGGGAGGATGTTCCGAGGTGGTTAACGTCCTTACCCCTACTTATTACAGCTTGACAAAGGGAACACACGGCTTGACACCTGTTGTCCGCATTTCTGGTGAAATACCTCCACACCGAAGAGCTGATATTTTTGGTATTTTCACCTGGCATGTCAACGGCCATATTCCTCCCACGGACAACAGGTGTCTCCCCGGGTGCCTGACTTAAACAAACCACCTCACCATCAGAATCCTCCTGGTCAATTTCCTCCCCAGCGCCAGCAACACCCATATCCTCCTCATCCTGGTGTACTTCAACACTGACATCTTCAATCTGACTATCAGGAACTGGACTGCGGGTGCTCCTTCCAGCACTTGCAGGGGGCATGCAAATAGTGGAAGGCGCATGCTCTTCACGTCCAGTGTTGGGAAGGTCAGGCATCGCAAACGACACAATTGGACTCTCCTTGTGGATTTGGGATTTCAAAGAACGCACAGTTCTTTGCGGTGCTTTTGCCAGCTTGAGTCTTTTCAGTTTTCTAGCGAGAGGCTGAGTGCTTCCATCCTCATGTGAAGCTGAACCACTAGCCATGAACATAGGCCAGGGCCTCAGCCGTTCCTTGCCACTCCGTGTGGTAAATGGCATATTGGCAAGTTTACGCTTCTCCTCCGACAATTTTATTTTAGGTTTTGGAGTCCTTTTTTTTCTGATATTTGGTGTTTTGGATTTGACATGCTCTGTACTATGACATTGGGCATCGGCCTTGGCAGACGACGTTGCTGGCATTTCATCGTCTCGGCCATGACTAGTGGCAGCAGCTTCAGCACGAGGTGGAAGTGGATCTTGATCTTTCCCTAATTTTGGAACCTCAACTTTTTTGTTCTCCATATTTTATAGGCAGAACTAAAAGGCACCTCAGGTAAACAATGGAGATGGATGGATTGGATAGTTTACTAGTATACAATTATGGACGGACTGCCACGGTTAGGTGGTATAAAAAAACCACGGTTAGGTGGTATATATTATAATAATAATACAATTATGGATGGACGGACTGCCTGCCGACTGCCGACACAGAGGTAGCCACAGCCGTGAACTACCGCACTGTACACTGGTTGATAAAGAGATAGTAGTATACTCGTAACAACTAGTATGACACTATGACGACGGTATAAAGAATGGAAAAAAAACCACGGTTAGGTGGTATATATTATAATAATAATACAATTATGGATGGACGGACTGCCTGCCGACTGCCGACACAGAGGTAGCCACAGCCGTGAACTACCGCACTGTACACTGGTTGATAAAGAGATAGTAGTATACTCGTAACAACTAGTATGACACTATGACGACGGTATAAAGAATGCAAAAAAAACCACGGTTAGGTGGTATATATTATAATAATAATACAATTATGGATGGACGGACTGCCTGCCGACTGCCGACACAGAGGTAGCCACAGCCGTGAACTACCGCACTGTACACTGGTTGATAAAGAGATAGTAGTATACTCGTAACAACTAGTATGACACTATGACGACGGTATAAAGAATGCAAAAAAAACCACGGTTAGGTGGTATATATTATAATAATAATACAATTATGGATGGACGGACTGCCTGCCGACTGCCGACACAGAGGTAGCCACAGCCGTGAACTACCGCACTGTACACTGGTTGATAAAGAGATAGTAGTATACTCGTAACAATTAGGATGACACTATGACGGTATAAAGAATGAAAAAAAAACCACGGTTAGGTGGTAGGTATATAATAATAAATAATACAATTCTGGTCGGACGGACTGCCTGCCGTGTGCCGACACAGAGGTAGCCACAGCCGTGAACTACCGCACTGTACACTGGTTGATAAAGAGATAGTAGTATACTCGTAACAATTAGGATGACACTATGACGGTATAAAGAATGAAAAAAAAACCACGGTTAGGTGGTAGGTATATAATAATAAATAATACAATTCTGGTCGGACGGACTGCCTGCCGTGTGCCGACACAGAGGTAGCCACAGCCGTGAACTACCGCACTGTACACTGGTTGATAAAGAGATAGTAGTATACTCGTAACAATTAGGATGACACTATGACGGTATAAAGAATGAAAAAAAAACCACGGTTAGGTGGTAGGTATATAATAATAAATAATACAATTCTGGTCGGACGGACTGCCTGCCGTGTGCCGACACAGAGGTAGCCACAGCCGTGAACTACCGCACTGTACACTGGTTGATAAAGAGATAGTAGTATACTCGTAACAATTAGGATGACACTATGACGGTATAAAGAATGAAAAAAAAACCACGGTTAGGTGGTAGGTATATAATAATAAATAATACAATTCTGGTCGGACGGACTGCCTGCCGTGTGCCGACACAGAGGTAGCCACAGCCGTGAACTACCGCACTGTACACTGGTTGATAAAGAGATAGTAGTATACTCGTAACAATTAGGATGACACTATGACGGTATAAAGAATGAAAAAAAAACCACGGTTAGGTGGTAGGTATATAATAATAAATAATACAATTCTGGTCGGACGGACTGCCTGCCGTGTGCCGACACAGAGGTAGCCACAGCCGTGAACTACCGCACTGTACACTGGTTGATAAAGAGATAGTAGTATACTCGTAACAATTAGGATGACACTATGACGGTATAAAGAATGAAAAAAAAACCACGGTTAGGTGGTAGGTATATAATAATAAATAATACAATTCTGGTCGGACGGACTGCCTGCCGTGTGCCGACACAGAGGTAGCCACAGCCGTGAACTACCGCACTGTACACTGGTTGATAAAGAGATAGTAGTATACTCGTAACAATTAGGATGACACTATGACGGTATAAAGAATGAAAAAAAAACCACGGTTAGGTGGTAGGTATATAATAATAAATAATACAATTCTGGTCGGACGGACTGCCTGCCGTGTGCCGACACAGAGGTAGCCACAGCCGTGAACTACCGCACTGTACACTGGTTGATAAAGAGATAGTAGTATACTCGTAACAATTAGGATGACACTATGACGGTATAAAGAATGAAAAAAAAAACCACGGTTAGGTGGTAGGTATATAATAATAAATAATACAATTCTGGTCGGACGGACTGCCTGCCGTGTGCCGACACAGAGGTAGCCACAGCCGTGAACTACCGCACTGTACTGTGTCTGCTGCTAATATAGACTGGTTGATATTTAAAGAGATATTAGTAGTATACAACAATACTATACTGGTGGTCAGGCACTGGTCACCACTCCTGCAGCAAAAGTGTGCACTGTTAATTAATATAATTGTACTCCTGGCTCCTGCTAACAACCTGCAGTGCTCCCCAGTCTCCCCCACAATTAATTATAAGCTTTTAATTTATACATTGATGACTGTGCAGCACACTGGGCTGAGCTGAGTGCACACAGACTGAGTCACACTGTGTGACTGACTGTGCTGTGTATCGTTTTTTTTTTCAGGCAGAGAACGGATATAGCAGAGAGAACTGAACGGATATATTATATTAAATAAAAGTTAACTAGCAACTGCACTGGTCACTGACTGTGGTAAACTAACTCTGTCTGCGACTCTGCACAATCTCTCTCTATCTAATCTATCTATCTCTATTCTAATGGAGAGGACGCCAGACACGTCCTCTCCCTATCAATCTCAATGCACGAGTGAAAATGGCGGCGACGCGCGGCTCCTTATATAGAATCCGAGTCTCGCGATAGAATCCGAGCCTCGCGAGAATCCGACAGCGTCATGATGACGTTCGGGCGCGCTCGGGTTAACCGAGCAAGGCGGGAAGATCCGAGTCGCTCGGACCCGTGGAAAAAAAAGTGAAGTTCGTGCGGGTTCGGATTCAAAGAAACCGAACCCGCTCATCTCTAGGAAAAACCTGTGCAAGTGTGCGTTCGCTTCAGTAGCAGAGCTGCACAAAAATTCGTTTTTGCAGTCTCTGCGCAGCCCAGAACTTACTCAGCCTTTGCGATTGTTTCCTGCTGATTGGGGCCGGAGCTGAGGTCAGGCACCCTCCCTGAAATCGCCTGATCCCACCTGCGTTTTTCCGGACACTCCTGTAAAACGGTCAGTTGCCACCCATAAACGTCCTCTTCCTGTCAATCACCTTGCAAACGCCCCGTTCGTTCGGTTTTTCTTATACGTCCTAGAGGATGCTGGGGACTCCAAAAGGACCATGGGGTATAGACGGGATCCGCAGGAGACATGGGCACACTATAAGACTTTAACTGGGTGTGAACTGGCTCTTCCCTCTATGCCCCTCCTCCAGACCTCAGTTAGATTCTGTGCCCAGGAGTGACTGGACACACACTAGGGGAGCTCTACTGAGTTTCTCTAAAGACTTTATTGTTAGGTTTTTTATTTTCAGGGAGACCTGCTGGCTACAGGCTCCCTGCATCGTGGGACTGAGGGGAGAGAAGTCAGATCTACTTCTTCTGAGGTAAGGGCTCTGCTTCTTAGGCTACTGGACACCATTAGCTCCAGAGGGTTCAATCACTTGGTGCGCCTAGCTGCTTGTTCCCGGAGCCACGCCGTCACCCCCCTCACAGAAGCCAGAAGAAAGAAGCCGGGTGAGTATTAGAAGAACAGAAGACTTCAGACGGCAGAAGACTTCAGTAACGGAGGTACAGCGCAGCGGTCGCGCTGCGCTCCATGCTCCCACACACCAATGGCACTCGCAGGGTGCAGGACGCTGGGGGGGGGGGCGCCCTGGGCAGCAAGTTACTGGAGCCTTGTTTTACACTGGCAAAATACATATTAGGGGTGCCTGGGCACTATGTATGTACCCCTGCCAGTATAATATTTTAAATTTTAGCGGGACTATAGCGCGCCGGGAAGGGGCAGGGCTTAGCCGCACAGCTTACCAGCGCCATTTTCTCTTCTCCACAGTGCATGCGGAGACGCTGGCCCGGACCTCCACTCTCCTTACAAGTAAAAAGGGAGCAAAACGAGGGGGGGGGGGCACAAGCAATTGGTGCTATATATATATATATATATTCAGCGCAGACATCATATATTATTTATGTAGTAGTATATGGGCGCTGGGGTGTGAGCTGGTATACTCCCTCTGTGTTCTCTCTGCATGCTTCCCTGTGGGTCTGTCCCCTTTGGCCAGTGTGAGTGTGGTGTGTCGGTACTGCGTGTCGACATGTCTGAGGCTGAGTGTTCCTCCCCTGAGGAAGTTACGGGGGGCGCGGAGAAGGATTTGGGAATGACTCTGTCGGTACAGCCGACTGCTGATTGGGTGAATATGTTGAGTACATTGAATGCAAATGTGGCATTATTCTCTAAGAGGCTAGATAAATCTGATTCTCAGACACAAACGTGGAGAAAATCCATGGAGGACGCCTTGTCTCAGGTACAGGCCCCCTCAGGGTCACAAAAACGTTCGGTATGGATACCGACACAGACTCTGATTCCAGTGTCGACCTCAATGAGGCCAGTTTACATCCGAAATTGGTTAAGAGTATTCAGTACATGATTGTGGCTATTAAAGATGTTTTACATATTTCTGAAGTGCCTGCAGTTCCAGATACGAGGGTTTGTTTGTATAAGGGAAAAAAACCTGAGGTGACATTTCCCCCCTCTCATGAACTGAACGCTCTTTGTGAAAAGGCTTGGGAGTCGCCTGACAAAAGGTGGCAGATTCCCAAGAGAATTTTGATGGCATATCCTTTCCCCTTTGACGACAGGGAGAAATGGGAGTCATCTCCCAATGTGGACAAGGCTCTGTCCCGACTGTCCAAAAAGGTGGCGCTTCCGTCTCCTGACACGGCTGCCCTCAAGGATCTGGCGGATCGCAAGCAGTCGACGACATTGAAGGCCATTTTCGTCACTACATGTGCACTCCTCAGGCCTGCCGTGGCGTCGGCATGGGTGAGTAGTGCTATTGCTAAGTGGGCTGATAATTTGGCATCTGACATGGATACCCTTGATAAGGATAACATTCTTTTGACTCTTGGTTATATCAAGGACGCTGCAGATTACCTAAATGATGCGGCGAGGGATATTGGCCTCTTGGGATCAAGGGCCAATGCCATGGCGGTCTCGGCCAGGAGGGCGCTGTGGATTCATCAATGGAATGCTGATGCCGACTCCAAGAAAGCTATGGAAGCTCTCCCTTTTAAAGGTAGTGTCTTGTTTGGTGACGGCCTTGCTGACCTGGTGTCTACCACTACTGCGGGTAAGTAATCTTTTCTTCCTTATGTTCCCGCACAACAGAAAAAGGCGCCCCATTATCAAATGCAGTCCTTTCAGCCTAATAAATACAAAAAAGGAAAGGGCTCGTCCTTCCTCGCTTCAAAGGGTAGAGGAAGGGGAAAAAGGTCGCCTGCTGTGTCTGGCGCCCAGGACCAAAAGTCCTCCCCCGCCTCTGCCAAGTCCACCGCATGACGCTGGGGCTCCCCTACGGGAGTCCGTGCAGGTGGAGGGCCGTCTCCGAATCTTCAGTCAGGCCTGGTTTCAGTCGGGCCTGGATCCTTGGGTCTTAGACATAGTGTCCCAGGGGTACAAACTGGAGTTTCAGGAGATGCCCTCCCCACCGCTTTTTCAAATCAGCCTTGCCAGTTTCAATTCCAGAAAGAGAAGTAGTAAATGCTGCAATACAAAAGCTGTGTCAACAGAGGTTCATTGTCCCGGTTCCCCCGTCCCAACGGGGGGAAGGGTTCTATTCGAGCCTCTTTGTCGTGCCAAAGCCGGACGGCTCGGTCAGACCGATTCTGAACCTAAAATCCCTCAATCCGTACTTGAAAATTTTCAAGTTCAAGATGGAATCTCTTCAAGCTGTGATCTCCAGCCTAGAAGGGGGGGATTTTATGGCGTCAGTCGACATAAAAGATGCCTACTTACACGTCCCGATATATCCTCCTCATCAGGCCTTCCTAAGATTTGCGGTGCAGTATTGTCATTACCAATTTCAGACGTTGCCGTTTGGGCTTTCCACGGCCCCGAGGGTCTTCACCAAGGTGATGGCGGAAATGATAGTACTCCTACGCAAGCAGGGTGTCACAATTATCCCGTACTTGGACGATCTCCTGATAAAGGCGAGATCAAAAGAGCAGTTGCTAAGAAATCTGGAACTCTCCATGACGGTTCTGCAACATCATGGTTGGATTCTAAATTTGCCAAAGTCTCAGTTGATTCCGACAACTCGGCTGCCCTTCTTGGGCATGATCCTAGACACGGAACTACAGAGAGTGTTTCTTCCGGCGGAAAAAGCTCTGGAAATCCAGACCATGGTCAAGGAGATTCTGAAACCGGCAAGAGTGTCGATTCATCAATGCACTCGAGTGCTAGGGAAGATGGTTGCGGCTTACGAAGCCATTCTGTTTGGCAGGTTTCATGCCCGGGTGTTTCAGTGGGATCTGCTGAACAAATGGTCCGGGTCTCACCTGCACATGCACCGGAAAATTAGTCTATCTTCCAGGACCAGAATTTCTCTCCTGTGGTGGCTGCAAAGTTCTCACCTTCTAGAGGGACGCAGGTTCGGAATCCAGGATTGGGTCCTGCTGACCACGGATGCAAGTCTCCAAGGCTGGGGTGCAGTCACAGAAGGAAGAAGTTTCCAGGGAAAATGGTCAAGCCAGGAAACTTATCTCCACATAAACGTTCTGGAGTTAAGAGCCATTTACAGCGGCCTTCTGCAAGCGGAACACCTTCTTCGAGGTCTACCTGTCCTGATTCAGTCGGACAACGTAACAGCTGTGGCGTATGTAAACCGCCAGGGTGGAACAAAGAGCAGAGCGGTGATGGCGGAGGCCACAAGAGTTCTCCGCTGGGCGGAAAAGCACGTGAGTGCTCTGTCAGCAGTCTTCCTTCTGGGCATGGACAACTGGGAAGCAGACTTCCACAGCAGACACGATCTCCATCTGGGAGAGTGGGCTCTTCATCAAGAGGTATTTGCAGAAGTGACAAGGCGTTGGGGAATTCCTCAAATAGACATGATGGTGTCTCGCCTCAACAAGAAGCTTCCGAGGTATTGTTCCAGGTCAAGGGACCCCCAAGCCAGTGCAGTGGACGCCCTGGTAACTCCGTGGGTGTTTCGGTCGGTATATGTGTTCCCTCCACTTCCTCTCAATCCAAAAGTGTTGAGGATCATAAGACGAACAAGGTTTCCGGCAGTACTCGTCGTTCCAGATTGGCCACGGAGGGCCTGGTATCCGGATCTTCAGGAATTGCTCATAGAAGATCCTTGGCCGCTTTCTCTCAAAGAGGACCTGTTACTGCAGGGGCCATGCGTGTTTCCAGACTTACCGCGGCTGCATTTGACGGCGTGGAGGTTGAACGCCAAATCCTAGCTCATAAAGGTATTCCTGGGGAAGTCATCCCCACTCTCCTTAAGGCTAGAAAGGAGGTCACGGCAAAACATTATCACCGTATTTGGAGAAAATATGTGTCGTGGTGTGAAACCAAAACACCTCGTGCGGAGGAGTTTCACTTGGGTCGTTTCCTCCATTTTTTGCAGGCAGGAGTGGATGCAGGCCTGAAATTGGGTTCCATCAAAGTGCAGATTTCGGCTTTATCTATTTTCTTTCAAAAAGAATTGGCCACCCTTCCTGAGGTTCAGACTTTCGTGAAGGGAGTGCTGCATATCCATTCTCCATTTGTGCCACCCGTGGCACCGTGGGATCTTGAAGTGGTGTTACAGTTTCTTATGTCTCACTGGTTTGAACCTTTGCGAAAGGTTGAGTTAAAGTTTCTTACTTGGAAAGTGGTCATGCTTTTGGCCTTGGCGTCTGCCAGATGAGTGTCAGAATTGGCGACTTTGTCTCACAAGAGCCCATATTTGATTTTTCATGTGGACAGAGCGGAATTGAGGACTTGTCAACAATTTCTGCCGAAGGTGGTTTCTTCGTTTCACATAAATCAAGCTATTGTGGTACCTGTGGCTACGGATGCTGTGGCAGTCCCAAAATCTCTTGATGTCGTAAGAGCTTTGAAAATTTATGTCGCCAGAACGGCTCTTGTTAGGAAAACGGAGGCTCTGTTTGTCTTGTATGCTTCCAACAAGATTGGAAATCCTGCTTCCAAGCAGACTATTGCACGCTGGATTTATAATACGATTCAGCACGCTCATTCTTCGGCTGGGTTGTCGTTGCCGAAGTCAGTAAAGGCCCATTCTACCAGGAAGGTGGGCTCATCTTGGGCGGCTGCCCGAGGGGTCTCGGCACTTCAACTTGGCCGAGCAGCTACGTGGTCGGGTTCAAACACTTTTGCTAAATTCTATAAGTTTGATACCCTGGCTGAGGAGGACCTCATGTTTGCTGAATCGGTGCTGCAGAGTCGTCCGCACTCTCCCGCCCGGTCTGGAGCTTTGGTATGTACCCCATGGTCCTTTTGGAGTCCCCAGCATCCTCTAGGAGGTAAGAAAAATAGGATTTTAATACCTACCGGTAAATCCTTTTCTCCTAGTCCGTAGAGGATGCTGGGCGCCCATCCCAGTGCGTACTGTTACTTGCAGTTGTATTGTTGGTTGTAGTTCAGTTACACGATGGTTGTGTATCGGTTATGTTCAGCTTGTTGCTGTTTTTTCGTTCATACTGTTATCTGGTATTCATGCTATTCCAGTTGTACGGTGTGTTTGTGGTGTGAGCTGGTATGTTTCTCACCCTTAGTTTAACAAAAATCCTTTTCCTCGAAATGTCCGTCTCCCCTGGGCACAGTTCCTATAACTGAGGTCTGGAGGAGGGGCATAGAGGGAGGAGCCAGTTCACACCCAGTAAAAGTCTTATAGTGTGCCCATGTCTCCTGCGGATGCCGTCTATACCCCATGGTCCTTTTGGAGTCCCCAGCATCCTCTACGGACTAGGAGAAAAGGATTTACCGTTAGGTATTAAAATCCTATTTTCCGCCCCATCCTGCCGCTAGGCGCTGAAGCCTGTCGCTGTTGTGCGACATGCCGGCACATTGCGGCTGACATGCATGCGCAGTTCAGATCTGATCACACGCTGTGTGCGAAAACGCACAGCAGCGATCAGATCTGAATTACCCCGAGGGTGCGAGGTGACACTAGCAGTGTTGCTGTTATTATTAATACAACAGTCGCACATTGCGTGCATATTATTATAAAGATAAATTCTGCTATTTGCTGGGGAGTAAGGAGTGCTCCAGAGCCAGTGCTGCTTAGCTAATTCCAGTCCCCCCCATGGAGGTGGTGTGTAATGGCAGTGTTCAGGCTAAGCAGCTCAGGTAGCCCACACATATACAGTGAGCACTTCATTGCAGGGATAACAAAAGCCTCAGCTGCCATAATCTTTTCCATGATAACTGTGATAAAGCTAGACTTTTCACAGTTTAGTAAATTGCCCACACACTGCAAACCTCATAGCTTCCAATGGAGACACAGTAAACTGCGTTTCTGAAGGGACCACATGAATAATCAATGATTTCTCTACAGACTAAGCAACAGAAATCACTGTGTTGAATATACCCCCTTTATCATAGGCCTTTCTATAATGGGTGCAGTGTGTGCGGTACACATGAGCCTCTGGTTCCAGGGGGACCCACACTGCACACCCTGCACCCATATATAATACTTACCCCTCCGGAGTCTCACGGTGGCATCTCTGCAGTGCGGACACAAATCACTTGGAAAATGGCCGCCGGGGCCATTTACGGGTGATTTGCGGATGCATACTGGAAATGTCCCCCTGGAACAAGACGTGGACGCCATGTCCCCAGAGACCTGTGCATGTACAGTAGACTCTGGCATTATGCCAAAGTCTGCTTGCTGCCAGAGAGTAGGAGGCCCGCAAAAGAGGCTCCGTCCCATCTCTCTTAAGACACCCCTGCCCTTTGTATTATCTTATGATAAAGCAGAGAATTTGACTGAATGGGAGCAGCTTGATTCTGCATCACATGACCCCTTCTGAATACTTCAGTGAGATCAGGACAACCATTCAGTGACGGAAGAGGAGAATGTGCAATTAATTCGACAATACAAAAACGTGGACCCAGATTTATCAAGCCTTGGAGAGTGATAAATTTCACAGTGATAAAGGGATCTATTTACTAAGCCTTAGATGGAAATAAAGTGGACGGTGATAAAGTACCAGCCAATCAGCTCTTAACTGTCATTTTCCAAACCCAGTCTGTGACATGGCAGTTAGGAGCCGATTGGCTGGTATTTTATTTACATCCACTGTATCTCCATTGAAGGCTTAGTAAATAGACCCCAATGTACCAACCAATTGGCTCCTAACTGCCATGTTACAGGCTGTGTTTGAAAAATGACAGTTATCAGCTGATTGGTTGGTACTTTATCATTGTGCAATTTATCACTCTCCAATCTGGGCCTTGGTAAGTAATCAAAGTCAAATAACATCAGTTTTGTGAAAGGTATTAAAGCCCCACTAGGGAGGCCAATCCCGGGCCATTTTTTCAATCCCGGGTATCGGGATTGGCCTCCCTAAGCCCCACTACCTGAAAGTGGTGAGCATTGTCATAAACCACTTTAAAATGGTTGTGTTAGTGATGTGTATGCGGGATGACCAATCAGAAGCAGCAATGTCCTCAACTGTGGCTTCACATTGACCTTTCCACTTAGCTCTGGGGCTATGGGAAGGTACAGAAGCTAATTATACCCAGGTAGTAATGCAGTTTTTAGGTGGCCACATAGACATCAATCTTGTCGTTCAGTATGATCACAGAATCTAAAGATCTATCTCCAATTTTACCATTCATGTGGGTGACCATAGTTGGACAGATCTGTTGATGCTGTGCTCTGGCCAAGTATCTGGAACACCCGAGGACCTCTAAGCAGGAGTCGATTGGGAACTTAAAGTGGCCCTGGCAAAAAAAATCTTATAGTAGTCTTGCATAAGAGAGACCAAATCAGCTGTGGGCAGGCCAATCATAAATGTAGGTGGGGCTAGCACACAATTCCACCAAACCTATTTTCTCAGGAGGGGTAACTTTCAAAGGTATAAAATGAACACATACTTTTAAATTTAACTTGTTTATTTTGAAACACTAACATCCACAATTCAACAGAATTTTTTTTTTTTAAATGAAATTAAAATATTCTGATGAAAAAAAGCAATGCTAAATATATTGCAAATCCAGTAAGACAAGCAGTTATTATGCTGTTCTGCGTAATCATTTTCTCTGTACTAGTGATATATAGTGAATTTAGAGTACCTAGTGATCAGCAAACAATACAGAAAGAATCCCAGTGACCACCAAACCACCCAATAACTACCGTACAATACATGCATGTTATTGACTGTTATACAATACTAAGGGCCTAATTCAGACCTGGTCGCTGTTGTGTGAAATCACACAGCGGACGATTATCGAATGAATGCGCATGCGTATGCATTGTAATGCGCACGCGCGACCCCAAACAGAATGGTGAGAACATTTAGATCGCTAGACGTACGCAAGGTGATTGACAGGAAGAGGCCGTTTGTGGTTGGTAACTGGACGTTTTCTGGGAGTGTCAGGAAAAACACAGGCGTTCCCAAGCGTTTTCAGGGCGGGTGTGACTTCAGCTCCGGCGCCGATCAGCCTGTTTGTTTTGCACTGTAGGAGTAAGTCCTGGGCTATGCACAGACTGCACAGAATGGAAAAAATATTTGACAGTGAGTGAGTTGCAAACGGATTTGCAGATGTCCGCTGTCTGGTGAAGTTTTCGCATGGCATACGCATGCATTCGCACACGTACATGGGGCAGTTTTTCACTTTCTATGTACGCGGCTATCTGATCGCAAAAATGCAGAGGAGCGATCAGGTCTGAATTAGGCCCTAAGTGTGTTGGGATTGACTGCTATGGAATAAAATGTGCATCTTTAAGACTTGTACACAATACAGAAGGTATACTAGTGACCTCCATACATTACAGGAGCATCCTAGTAACTATGCAATACAGAGAGCATTCTAGTGAAATACATTCAATACAGAAAGCATTCTTATGAGCACCATATAATATAGAACATCCTATTGGCTGACTTCACCCAGGAAGACACACTGCCGTTAAAATTGTAATGTACAGCACTGCAAGCAAGTGCAATTAACACCAACACCTGTGTTCTTGTGTGTGTGCAATTTATGAAACTGTATTTTCACAAGAATTTGGGAAACCTACATAACCTAATGTGTGATTTACAAGACCTAACAGAAGTTCAGACAAAGTTTTGTGAAAAGGGAATAAATGCCATCTTGTGTCCAATGCACAAAATAAACATGATACATTTCTCTGACGTCCTAGTGGATGCTGGGAACTCCGTAAGGACCATGGGGAATAGCGGCTCCGCATGAGACTGGGCACAAAAGTAAAGCTTTAGGACTACCTGGTGTGCACTGGCTCCTCCCCCTATGACCCTCCTCCAAGCCCCAGTTAGATTTTTGTGCCCGAACGAGAAGGGTGCACACTAGGGGCTCTCCTGAGCTGCTTATTGAAAAGTTTAGTTTTAGGTTTTTTATTTTCAGTGAGACCTGCTGGCAACAGGCTCACTGCATCGAGGGACTAAGGGGAGAAGAAGCGAACTCACCTGCGTGCAGAGTGGATTGGGCTTCTTAGGCTACTGGACACCATTAGCTCCAGAGGGATCGAACACAGGCCCAGCCATGGAGTCCGGTCCCAGAGCCGCACCGCCGGCCCCCTTACAGAGCCAGAAGCAAGAAGAGGTCCGGAAAATTGGCGGCAGAAGACATCCTGTCTTCACCAAGGTAGCGCACAGCACTGCAGCTGTGCGCCATTGCTCCTCAGCACACTTCACACTTCGGTCACTGAGGGTGCAGGGCGCTAGGGGGGGGCGCCCTGAGCAGCAATAAAAACACCTTGGCTGGCGAAAATACATCACATATAGCCCCCAGGGCTATATGGATGAATTTTAACCCCTGCCAGATTACACTGAAAAACGGGAGAAAAGGCCGCCGAGAAGGGGGCGGAGCCTATCTCCTCAGCACACTGGCGCCATTTTCCCTCACAGCTCCGTTGGAGGGAAGCTCCCTGGCTCTCCCCTGCAGTCACTACACTACAGAAAGGGTTAAAAAAGAGAGGGGGGCACTAATTAGGCGCAGTATAAACAATACAGCAGCTATAAGGGGAAAAACACTTATATAAGGTTATCCCTGTATATATATAGCGCTCTGGTGTGTGCTGGCAAACTCTCCCTCTGTCTCCCCAAAGGGCTAGTGGGGTCCTGTCCTCTATCAGAGCATTCCCTGTGTGTGTGCTGTGTGTCGGTACGTTTGTGTCGACATGTATGAGGAGGAAAATGATGTGGAGGCGGAGCAAATTGCCTGTAATAGGGATGTCACCCCCTAGGGGGTCGACACCTGAGTGGATGAACTGTTGGAAGGAATTACATGACAGTGTCAGCTCTTTACAAAAGACAGTGATTGACATGAGACAGCCGGCTACTCAGCTTGTGCCTGTCCAGACGTCTCATAGGCCGTCAGGGGCTCTAAAGCGCCCGTTACCTCAGATGGCAAATACAGACGCCGACACGGATACTGACTCCAGTGTCGACGGTGAAGAGACAAATATGACTTCCAGTAGGGCCACACGTTACATGATTGAGGCAATGAAAAATGTTTTACACATTTCTGATAATACGAGTACCACCAATAGGGGTATTATGTTCGGTGAGGAAAAACTACCTGTAGTTTTCCTGAATCTGAGAAATTAAATGAGGTGTGTGATGAAGCGTGGGTTTCCCCCGATAAAAAAACTGATAATTTCTAAACAGTTATTGGCATTATATCCTTTCCCGCCAGAGGTTAGGGTGCGTTGGGAAACACCCCCTAGGGTGGATAAAGCGCTCACACGCTTGTCAAAACAGGGGCTCTACCCTCTCCTGAGATGGCCGCCCTTAAGGATCCTGCTGATAGAAAGCAGGAGGGTATCCTAAAATGTATTTACGCAACATACTGGTTGTCACAACTGAGGGCCTGAGCTGACGGAAGGCAGCCTCAGTTGTAGGGGCTGAGATGTACCGGAACCTGGGAGGTTGTATCAGACCCCTGGACATGTAAGTAACATGAAGAGAAACCGCCCGAAGGCGTGACCACGACAACTTGAGTAAAAGTCAATGATATTTATTTATGACAAACTCCATGCATCACAGTAGCAGTAAAAAGTAACATAAAAATCAGCAGAGAAATAATAATACAGTTCCTGGGTACTACAGGGTGGCAGGGGCCACAGAGCTCTGGTGGTATGAGACAGTTCTTATTATCTGCAAGTTGGAAAGTCCTTACCAGGCTCAACTGTAGCAATGAGGAAAGCCCAGGGTCGTACCAGCTGGTGTTCCAGGAAAAGCTGGACTGCTGTAGATAAAATGCTGCTGTGGGTACTGGTTAGAACCAGACAGGTGTTGGCACGGAGTGGATACTGGCTGGAACCAGTTAAATAATAAATAAAGCTTGAGAGCGATGCAATGTAGATGAAATGTAGAATTTGAGAGCGGAGAAATAATAATACCGGTGGAGAGTGGTAAACTGCAGAAAGGACACCGGCCCTTTAAGAGAAGCTGTACACTGCTGGAAGCTGAGCTGGAAGCAGGTGATGTTGTAGCTGGAAACAGGTGAGTCCAGAATGGATCGGAGAGTCAGGCTACACCGCAGATGGAATGCTGGTGCGGGTCTCTATAGCAGAAGTCTGGAGACAGGAGCTGGAACCTGGAAGACATTCACAGAAGAGAGACAAACTGGAACTAGGTTTGACAACCAAAGCACTGACGCCTTCCTTGCTCAGGCACAACCTATTTATACCTGCAGCAAGGAAGGCATTGGCTAGGCAATTATGCAAATTAATAATACTGACAACGGATTGGTAGGAATGATCAGCTGACAGAATCCAAGATGGCTGCGCCCATGCAGACACTTGGAGGGAAGTTTGGATTGTAATCCATGTGGTCTGGAAAACAGTAATGGCGGCGCCGGCCACCGGAGACAGGAGACGCCAGGCTGACAGATGCACATCCAACCACGCGGACACAGCGGAGGCCGCGGCCGACGCAATCGCCACTCTGAATGCAGTAGCTCAGGGACGGCGGCGGAGGCCGCGGGAGACGCCATGCCAGATGTATAAGGCGTTACTGTGACTGCGTCCAGAGAGACAGGCGAGGATGCGGGAATGTGCACATCAGGATGACAGATGGGATCCGGTCCTGGAGCGCTGAGCCAGCCTTAGGAGGCATCTGATAGGTAAGAAATGGCGTCCAGATACCCGGATCGTGACAGCACCCCCCCCTTTAGGAGTGGCCCCAGGACACTTCTTTGGCTTTTGAGGAAACTTGGAATGGAATCTCCGGACCAAGGCAGGAGCATGGACATCAGAAGCATTGGTCCATGAACGTTCCTCAGGGCCATAACCCTTCCAGTCAATAAGATACTGAAGTTGACCGTAACGGTGACGTGAGTCCAGGATCTTGGCTACTTCATACTCAACGCCTCGTTGAGTTTGGACTTTCGGAGTTGGAGGAAGTGAGGAATGAAACCGATTCAAGATTAGCGGTTTCAACAGGGAAACATGGAATGTCCTGGGTATCTTCAAGAAGGGAGGCAACTGGAGTCTGTAAGCAACAGGATTGATGACTTGATCAATTTTAAAAGGACCGATGTAGCGAGGTGCAAACTTCATACTGGGAACTCTTAACCTCAAATTCTTCGTGGATAACCATACCCGATCACCCACCTTGAGAGCAGGAACTGCTCGACGCTTTTTATCCGCAAACTTCTTGTACCTGAACGATGCCTTGAGCAGAGCTGATCGTACGCTCTTCCAGATATTGGCAAACTGATGCAAGGTGATATCCACTGCGGGAACAGAAGTTGCTGGAAGCGGTTGGAACTCAGGGACTTTAGGGTGGAATCCAAAGTTGGTGAAGAATGGTGTTGAGGAAGATGAAGAATGATACTGGTTGTTATGACAGAACTCGGCCCAGGGAAGTAATTGAACCCAGTCATCTTGAGAGGAGGACACATAGATGCGGAGGAAGGACTCCAAGTCCTGATTCACCCTCTCAGTTTGACCATTGGTCTGAGGATGGTAAGCCGTGGAAAACTTTAGCTTGACTTGGAGGGCTTGACATACACTTCGCCAGAATTTGGCTGTGAATTGAACTCCTCGATCTGAGATAATTTCTTCTGGAAGACCGTGGAGTCGAAAGATCTCTTGTATGAATACTTGAGCCAACTTGGAAGCTGACGGAAGACCGGTGAGAGGAATGAAGTGTGCCATCTTGGTGAACCGGTCAACTACCACCCAGATGGTATTAAACTTGTTGCACATGGGCAAATCTGTAATAAAATCCATCGACAAATGGGTCCATGGTCGACGGGGAACGGATAGTGGAACCAGTTGCCCCGCAGGCGACTGGCGGGATACTTTATGTTGAGCACACTTTGGGCAAGATGCAATAAACTCCAAAACGTCCTTTTTCAGAGTTGGCCACCAATAGGACCTAGAGATAAACTCCAGGGTTTTTTGGATACCTGTATGTCCGGCAAAGCGGGAAGCATGGGCCCAATGCATGAGCTTCTTCCTTAGTGTCGGCTTCACAAAACTTTTCCCTGATGGGGGCGTAGAGTCCATCCCTACCGTGGAGAATGCCAACGGATTTATAATAGGATGCTTGTCTGAAGACTCTGACTCATTTTCTTGCTCCCATGAGCGGGAAAGGGCATCGGCCTTGCGATTCTGAGAGCCCGGACAGAACTGGAGTTTAAAGTCGAACCTGGAAAAGAAAAGTGCCCATCTGGCCTGACGAGGGTTGAGACATTGTGCGCCTTTCAGATATAGAAGGTTTTTGTGGTCTGTAAGGATGGTGATTGAATGAGAAGCTCCCTCCAACAGATATCTCCACTCCTCTAGAGCGAGCTTGATGGCTAGCAACTCCTGGTCGCCAATGGCATAGTTGCGTTCCGCTGGGGAGAACTTCCGTGAGAAGAAACTGCAAGGATGTAAATGGCCATCTTTAGCCCTCTGAGATAACACCGCTCCTACTCCAACGGAGGAGGCATCCACCTCTAGGATGAAAGGAGAGTCGATGTCAGGCTGTTTCAGGACAGGCGCAGAGATGAACCTCTGTTTTAAAAGATGAAAAGCTTGCATGGCTTCTTCAGACCACTTGGACGGGTTAGCACCCTTCTTGGTGAAAGCAGTAATAGGCGCCACAATGGTGGAAAAGTCTCATATAAACTTTCGGTAATAATTGGCGAACCCTAAGAACCTCTGGACCCCTTTGAGGGTTAAGGGTACTGGCCAATTCTGGATTGCTTGTAGTTTCTCAGGATCCATCTCTAGTCCGGAACCGGACACAATGTACCCTAGAAACGGAATGGACTTGACTTCAAAGACGCATTTCTCTAATTTGCAATAGAGATGATTGACACGGAGACGGGACAGAACCTCCTTTACCCAAAAACGATGTTCCTCTAAATTGTTGGCAAAAATGAGGATATCATCTAGATAGACCACGACATGATGGTATAGAATGTCTCTGAAGATCTCATTGACGAAATGCTGGAAGACAGCTGGAGCATTGCTCAATCCGAAGGGCATGACGAGGTACTCATAATGTCCGTCACGGGTGTTAAATGCGGTCTTCCACTCGTCACCCTCACGGATCCGGATGAGATTGTATGCACCTCTCAAGTCCAGCTTTGTAAAGATGGTAGCTCCGCTAACTCTGTCAAAGAGCTCAGTAATCAGGGGTAAAGGATAGCGGTTCTTGATGGTAATGTCGTTCAAACCTCTGTAGTCGATGCACGGCCGCAGACCACCATCTTTCTTTTTTACAAAAAAGAAGCCTGCGCCGGCTGGAGAAGAAGAAGGTCGAATGAACCCCTTTGCTAGGTTCTCTTTAATGTATTCCTCCATAGAATGCGTCTCGGGCAGAGACAACGGATAAGTTCGGCCTCGAGGTGGAACCTTCCCTGGAACGAGATCAATCGGGCAGTCCCATTCTCTATGAGGAGGAAGGATATCAGCAGAAGCTTTACTGAACACATCCGTGAAATCTTGATATGGAGGAGGTGGAACATCAGACGACCTGGGGGAGGAAGAACAGACAGGCAACACTTTAAACAAACATGTCTCAGCACAGGAGGGACCCCATGCCAGGATTTGCGTAGTCGTCCAATCAATTGTAGGATTGTGAAGACGGAGCCATGGAAGGCCCAGGACCACAGGATGTGTGGCTCTTGGAATCACTAAAAGTGAAATAAGTTCGGAATGAAGAACTCCCACTCTCAGACGAACTGGTAGAGTCCTTAGAGCAATAACTGTATCAAAAATTTTACTGCCATCTACGGCAGTTAAGGAAAAGGAGGAAGGAAGTCTCTCGGTGGGTAGGGACCACCGTTTAACATAGGCTTCGGTAATAAAGTTCCCAGCTGCTCCGGAATCCAGGAGGGCAATGACGTTCTGATAACGTTGAGCAACTTGAAGCGAGACTGGGAGATTACAATCTTGAGGAGATGGAGAGGAGATCATTACTCCTAGCCGGCCCTCTCCTTGGCGAGCTAGGATTTGGAGTTTTCCCGGACGTTTGGGACAGGCATTAATAGTGTGAGATGGAGCTGCACAATACAGACAGAGAGACTCAGAGAGACGTCTTCAGCGCTCAGCAGGAGTTAAACGGGAATGGCCAATTTGCATGGGTTCATCTTTAGTTGGTGACAGTTGGCGAGGAGGAGGAGCAGAAGATTTTGGAGCAGATGATCTTCCACGCTCAGTTGCTCTCTCTCTGAAACGTAAGTCAACTTTTGTACAAAGTGAGATTAGCTCATCTAACTTGGAGGGTAAGTCTCTGGTAGCTAACTCATCTTTAATACGCTCGGATAAACCATGCCAGAATGCAGCATACAGGGCCTCGTCGTTCCATGCCAGTTCAGATGCCAGGATCTGGAACTGTATAAGATATTGTCCTACAGTATGTGATCCCTGGCGTAAACGGAGAATCTCAGACGAAGCTGAAGTTACCCGGCCTGGCTCGTCGAAGATGCGCCTGAATGTTGACACGAATGCAGTGTAAGAAGATAGCAGGGTGTCGGACCTCTCCCATAACGGTGATGCCCAGTCAAGGGCTGAGCCACTGAGAAGTGAGATGATGTAGGCAATTTTTGTACGGTCACTGGGAAAATTGCCAGGTTGTAGCTCAAACTGAATCTCACACTGGTTGAGAAATCCCCTGCAGAAACTTGGAGATCCGTCAAATTTTGCTGGCGTTGGAAGATGAAGACGTGGAGCAGAAACGGGTAAGGTGGGTGGGGTTATAGTTGGAGTCACTGTGGTTGACGCCCCAGACGCGCCTGATCCACGGAGAGTTGTCTGAATCCCATCCAGCCGAGTAGAGAGATCCTGGAGACAGCGGATGATGTGGCCCTGTGCAGCCTCCTGATGTTCAAGTCGGGCTGCCAGTTCTTGCATCGGCCTGGCCGCTTGATCCTGGTCTCCGGCTGGATTCATTTGGTCAGTGCTTACTGTCACAACTGAGGGCCTGAGCTGACGGAAGGCAGCCTCAGTTGTAGGGGCTGAGATGTACCGGAACCTGGGAGGTTGTATCAGACCCCTGGACATGTAAGTAACATGAAGAGAAACCGCCCGAAGGCGTGACCACGACAACTTGAGTAAAAGTCAATGATATTTATTTATGACAAACTCCATGCATCACAGTAGCAGTAAAAAGTAACATAAAAATCAGCAGAGAAATAATAATACAGTTCCTGGGTACTACAGGGTGGCAGGGGCCACAGAGCTCTGGTGGTATGAGACAGTTCTTATTATCTGCAAGTTGGAAAGTCCTTACCAGGCTCAACTGTAGCAATGAGGAAAGCCCAGGGTCGTACCAGCTGGTGTTCCAGGAAAAGCTGGACTGCTGTAGATAAAATGCTGCTGTGGGTACTGGTTAGAACCAGACAGGTGTTGGCACGGAGTGGATACTGGCTGGAACCAGTTAAATAATAAATAAAGCTTGAGAGCGATGCAATGTAGATGAAATGTAGAATTTGAGAGCGGAGAAATAATAATACCGGTGGAGAGTGGTAAACTGCAGAAAGGACACCGGCCCTTTAAGAGAAGCTGTACACTGCTGAAAGCTGAGCTGGAAGCAGGTGATGTTGTAGCTGGAAACAGGTGAGTCCAGAATGGATCGGAGAGTCAGGCTACACCGCAGATGGAATGCTGGTGCGGGTCTCTATAGCAGAAGTCTGGAGACAGGAGCTGGAACCTGGAAGACATTCACAGAAGAGAGACAAACTGGAACTAGGTTTGACAACCAAAGCACTGACGCCTTCCTTGCTCAGGCACAACCTATTTATACCTGCAGCAAGGAAGGCATTGGCTAGGCAATTATGCAAATTAATAATACTGACAACGGATTGGTAGGAATGATCAGCTGACAGAATCCAAGATGGCTGCGCCCATGCAGACACTTGGAGGGAAGTTTGGATTGTAATCCATGTGGTCTGGAAAACAGTAATGGCGGCGCCGGCCACCGGAGACAGGAGACGCCAGGCTGACAGATGCACATCCAACCACGCGGACACAGCGGAGGCCGCGGCCGACGCAATCGCCACTCTGAATGCAGAAGCTCAGGGACGGCGGCGGAGGCCGCGGGAGACGCCATGCCAGATGTATAAGGCGTTACTGTGACTGCGTCCAGAGAGACAGGCGAGGATGCGGGAATGTGCACATCAGGATGACAGATGGGATCCGGTCCTGGAGCGCTGAGCCAGCCTTAGGAGGCATCTGATAGGTAAGAAATGGCGTCCAGATACCCGGATCGTGACACTGGTGTTATACTGCGACCAGCAATCGCCTCAGCCTGGATGTGCAGTGCTGGGTTGGCGTGGTCGGATTCCCTGACTGAAAATATTGATACCCTAGATAGGGACAGTATATTATTGCCTATAGAGCATTTAAAAGATGCAGTTCTATATATGTGTGATGCACAGCGGGATATTTGCCGACTGGCATCAAGAGTAAGTGCGCTGTCCATTTCTGCCAGAAGAGGGTTATGGACACGACAGTGGTCAGGTGATGCGGATTCCAAATGGCATATGGAAGTATTGCCTTATAAAGGGGAGGAGTTATTTGGGGTCGGTCTTTCAGACCTGGTGGCCACGGCAACAGCTGGGAAATCCACGTTTTTACCCCAGGTCGCCTCTCAACATAAGAAGACGCCGTATTATCAGGCGCAGTCCTTTCGTTTCCCATAAGGGCAAGTGGGCAAAAGGTTCCTCATTTCTGCCCCGTGACAGAGGGAGAGGAAAAAGGCTGCAGAAATCAGCCAGTTCCCAGGAACAAAAGCCCTCTCCCGCCTCTGCCAAGCCCTAAGCATGACGCTGGGGCTTTAAAAGCAGACATGGAGGCAGTTTTGGAAGCCATTCACAAGCTGTATTCCCAGCAGGTGATAATCAAGGTACCCCTCCTGCAACAGGAAAAGGGGTATTATTCCACACTGTTGTGGTACCGAAGCCGGACGGCTCGGTGAGACCGATTTTAAATCTAAAATCTTTGAACACTTACATACAGAGGTTCAAATTCAAGAGAAGGGGACTACATGGTGTCTCTGGACATCAAGGATGCTTACCTTCATGTCCCAATTTACCCTTCTCACCAAGGGTACCTCAGGTTTGTGGTACAGAACTGTCACTATCAGTTTCAGACGCTGCCGTTGGATGGTCCACGGCACCCCGGGTCTTTACCAAGGTAATGGCCGAAATGATGATACTCCTTCGAAGGAAGGGAGTTTTAGTTATCCCTTACTTGGACGATCTCCTGATAAGGGTAAGATCCAGGGAACAGTTGGAGGTCGGTGTAGCACTATTTCAGGTAGTGTTGCGACAGCACGGTTGGATTCTCAATATTCCAAAATCGCAGCTGGTTCCGACGACTCGTCTTCTGTTCCTAGGGATGATTCTGGACACAGTCCAGAAAAATGTGTTTCTCCCGGAGGAGAAAGCCAGGGAGTTATCCGAGCTAGTCAGGAACCTCCTAAAACCGAGCCAAGTCTCAGTGCATCAATGCACAAGGGTTCTGGGAAAAATGGTGGCTTCCTACGAAGCAAGCCCATTCGGCAGATTCCACGCAAGAACTTTCCAGTGGGACCTGCTGGACAAATGGTCGGGGTTGCATCTTCAGATGCATCAGCGGATAACCCGGTCACCAAGGACAAGGGTGTCCCTCCTGTGATGGTTGCAGAGTGCTCATCTTCTAGAGGGCCGCAGATTCGGCATTCAGGACTGGGTCCTGGTGACAACGGATGCCAGCCTGCGAGGCTAGGGAGCAGTCACACAGGGAAGAAATTTCCAGGGCTTATGGTCAAGCCTGGAGACATCACTTCACATAAATATCCTGGTGCTAAGAGCCATTTACAATGCTCTAAGCTTAGCAAGACCTCTGCTTCAAGGTCAGCCGGGTTGATCCAGTCGGACAACATCACGGCAGTCACCCACGTAAACAGACAGGGTGGCACAAGAAGCAGTCAATGGCAGAAGCTGCAAGGATTCTTCGCTGGGCGGAAAATCATGTGATAGCACTGTCAGCAGTATTCATTCCGGGAGTGGACAACTGGGAAGCAGACTTCCTCAGCAGACACGACCTCCACCCGGGAGAATGGGGACTTCACCCAGAAGTCTTCCACATGATTATAAACCGTTGGGAAAAACCAAAGGTGGACATGATGGCGTCCCGCCTCAACAAAAAACTCGACAGGTATTGCGCCAGGTCAAGGGACCCTCAGGCAATAGCTGTAGACGCTCTGGTAACACCGTGGGTGTACCAGTCAGTGTATGTGTTCCCTCCTCTGCCTCTCATACCCAAGGTACTGAGAATTATAAGATGGAGAGGAGTAAGCACTATATTCGTGGCTCCGGATTGGCCAAGAAGGACTTGGTACCCGGAACTTCAAGAGAGGCTCACGGAGGATCCGTAGCCTCTACCTCTAAGAAGGGACCTGCTCCAGCAAGGACCCTGTCTGTTCCAAGACTTACCGCGGCTGCGTTTGACGGCATGGCGGTTGAACGCCGGATCCTGAAGGAAAAAGGCATTCCGGATGAAGTCATCTCTATCCTGATCAAAGCCAGGAAGGATGTAACCGCAAAACATTATCACCACTTTTGGCGAAAATATGTTGCGTGGTGCGAGGCCCGACGGCGGAATTTCAACGATTCCTACATTTCCTGCAAACAGGAGTGTCTATGGGCCTGAAATTGGGGTCCATTAAGGTTAAAATTTCGGCCCTGTCAATTTTCTTCCAAAAAGAACTAGCTTCAGTCCCTGAAGTGCAGACGTTTGTAAAAGGGGTACTGCATATACAGCCTCCTTTTGTGCCTCCAGTGGCACCTTGGGATCTCAATGTAGTTTTTGGGTTCCAAAAGTCACACTGGTTTGAACCACTTAAAGATGTTGGCCCTGGCCTGGGCCAGGCGCGTGTCAGAATTGGCGGCTTTATTCTGTAAAAGCCCTTATCTGATTTTCCATACGGACAGGGCGGAATTGAGGACTCGTCCTCGGTTTCTCCCTAAGGTGGTTTCAGCGTTTCACCTGAACCAACCTATTGTGGTGCCTGCGGCTACTAGGGACTTGGAGGACTCCAAGTTGCTAGACGTTGTCAGGGCCCTGAAAATATATGTTTCCAGGACGGCTGGAGTCAGAAAATCTGACTCGCTGTTTATCCTGTATGCACCCAACAAGCTGGGTGCTCCTGCTTCTAAGCAGACTATTGCTTGTTGGATTTGTAGTACAATTCAGCTTGCACATTCTGTGGCAGGCCTGTCACAGCCAAAATCTGTATAAGCCCATTCCACACGGAAAGTGGGCTCATCTTGGGCGGCTGCCCGAGGGGTCTCGGCTTTACAACTTTGCCGAGCAGCTACTTGGTCAGGGGCAAACACGTTTGCTAAATTCTACAAATTTGATACCCTGGCTGAGGAGGACCTGGAGTTCTCTCATTCGGTGCTGCAGAGTCATCCGCACTCTCCCGCCCGTTTGGGAGCTTTGGTATAATCCCCATGGTCCTTACGGAGTTCCCAGCATCCACTAGGACGTCAGAGAAAATAAGAATTTACTTACCGATAATTCTATTTCTCGTAGTCCGTAGTGGATGCTGGGCGCCCATCCCAAGTGCGGATTGTCTGCAATACTTGTACATAGTTATTGTTAACTAAATCGGGTTATTGTTGTAGTGAGCCATCTTTTCTAGAGGCTCCTCTGTTATCATACTGTTAACTGGGTTCAGATCACAAGTTATACGGTGTGATTGGTGTGGCTGGTATGAGTCTTACCCGGGATTCAAAATCCTTCCTTATTGTGTACGCTCGTCCGGGCACAGTATCCTAACTGAGGCTTGGAGGAGGGTCATAGGGGGAGGAGCCAGTGCACACCAGGTAGTCCTAAAGCTTTACTTTTGTGCCCAGTCTCCTGCGGAGCCGCTATTCCCCATGGTCCTTACGGAGTTCCCAGCATCCACTACGGACTACGAGAAATAGAATTATCGGTAAGTAAATTCTTATTTTTGCCAGTGGAATGATAAGAACTGGTATACATAATTACCATTGAATCTAATGGAAATCTTCAGAACATATATTTCTGCTTTATGTTCCTCATTATGAGTGGCTGTCTGTACTGGGGGACATCCTGGGATGACTGCCCTATAATGATGTTTATGATGCTCTTAAGATAGCCATTACACGGGGATATGAAAGGGTGACTTTTCCTATCTGGCGCTGATCCTAAGCAGAGCCGGCCCTAACCAATATGATGCCCTAGGCAAGATTTTGGTTGGTGCCCCCGAGCACCACCGCTGGTTCCGCCTCTGACCTTGCACCTCTTTCCCAGCACCATCACCCCTCACCCATAGCAGTCCTTATTTTGGTGTTTGTACCCCCTATATTTTAAATAGGAACAGTTCGCACATTTGGCGCACAGCCCAAAAAGGGGTGTGTTTTTGCTAGCAAGAGGCATGGCCACACAATAGTAACCCCAATTCCAGTTACGCCACACAATACTGCAACTTTATTCACATTTGATCATGTGATAGTGTCCATAATTAATATTATATCCCACAGTAGTACCACTTTACCTTATAAACGTTACTCCTCACAGTAGTGCCCCTTATTCACATTACATCACACTGATTTGCTCCTTATTCACATTACACCACACCATATTGCTCTTTATTCACATTAGATGACACAGTTGTGTCCTTTCTATACGCAACGCCACATAGTAGAGCACCTTATACACATAATGCCACACATTAGTAATGCATTTATACACATAATTCCACACAGTAATGCACCTTACACATATGAGACACATTATTAATGTCCTTATAAACATAATGCTCCTTACACATTATGACAACTTTTATTAATGCCCTTTTGCACATAATGTCCCTTACACATATGCCGTACATTATTAATGCCCTTATACACATAATGACACACAGTGCCCCCTACACATTTGCTGCACATTATTAGTGCCCCTATACACATAATGACACACATACAGTAGTACCCTGTTACACATATACCGCACATTATTAATGCCCTTATACACATAATGACACACATAGTGCCCCCTACACATATGTTGCACATTATTAATGCATTTTTACATGAAACACATAATGTTCCTTACACATATTCCGAACGCTACTGCACAACCAATCCACTCACATGCACACAGCACTCACACTTCCACTAACACTGTGACCTCTGCCTCTGCTTGGATACAGATGTGTCCTCACAAATCTTGCATCAATGCTAACCTCGGGCACCTTTTTTATGAAAATGCATCTTATTTGCATTGCTATGTGGCTAGGATGAACAAGCAGCTTCTGCTGATTAAAATGATATGCAGCATGCCTATATACTGTGTGAGACTGTGGCTGTATCTGCATATGAAAAGCAACACACAGAATATAGGCATGCCGCATATCATTTTAATCAGCAGAAGCTGATGATGCCCCTAGGCATATCAAATGCCCTAGGCAATTGCTTAGTTTGCCTATGCCTATGGCCGGCTCTGATCCTAAGAGATGTTCACTGTGGATCAGCGCCAGATAGGGAAAGTCACCTTTTCTTATCCCTTCTTGTCCATTGGAAGCTCATTTAGGGAAGCTCCAGCACTTTGCCTGGCCTGCTATAGATCCTTCACCTCGTGCAGTCATACACCCCACCATTTTTGTTTGCAAGCCATTACACAGGGCCTACATGAGCGGCGGGGACGATGTACATCCCCATTTGGTCACTGCATTATGGGGTGTGTTAGCCCCAGTAAGAAACTGGGACAGTGGTGTAGGAGGAGGAAAGTGGCTCATGCATCTCAGGTGAGGAACAGGAAGAGGAGGGCTAATTCACACAGCGCTGTGGTAGAGTGGCTCATCCCCGGGTAGGGCTTAGCCACTGTGAAGCAATCAAGCAATGTACGCTTAGCCACTTAATTTATAAGATACAAACATTTTAAAAAAAAAAACATTAAAAAAAAGGTTTTAAAAAAATTGCTTTCAGTAACTCCAAGATCATCTGGCCGACTGGTAGAACTCCCAGTGCTGTCTATGACCTATCTGCCCCTGCCTGCAAGTGTGGTCAGAAAATGACTGTACATATAGGCAGCTAGGAGATATTTTGGCATATCCTAGACCTGTCTGATTTATGTTCATCACAGTATTCTCAGTGATTGCTTTTGCTTTGTCACCACTATGGCAAATCAGTGACCATATTGCTGTACGTTTGCCAGCATAATGGATGAACGATACTGATGCAGTATATACAATCTATAAATCCAGTATGTAATATATAATAATGCATTCATTTGCAAACTACAGTATTGTCATGACTTTTCTATCCTATCTGACAGCCTGTTTGGCTTAATGATTAGCATTACTGCCTCATAGCACTACGGACTTTGTGGAGTTTGTTTGTTCTTCCTATGTTTGCATCAGTTTCCTCCAGATGCTCTGGTTTCCTCCTACAGCCCAAAACCATACTGGTAGCTTAATTGGATTCAACTAAATGTAATCCTAGCGTGTACATGTGGTAGGAATATAGATGATACAATCCCCTGGATGTGTGAGCTATGTACATAACTGTTAATAAAGTATTGATATTGTGTTGTGCAGTGAGTGTGAGCAGATAGTAGCCTGATCGCCTTTTACTATTCACTAAAACAGAGCAGACAGACAAATCTAATAGCAGTTTTTATTTTGTATAACAATGTTTTTATACTCTGGAAATATAGCGCCTAATTCAGACCTGATCATAGCAGCAAATTTGTTAATAAATGGACAAAACCATGTGCAGTGCAGGTGGGGCAGATATAACATGTGTAGAGAGAGTTAGATTTGGTTGGGTTATATTGTTTCAATGTAAATACTGGCTGCTTTATTTTTACACTGCAATTTAGATTTCATTTTCTACACACCCCACCCAAATCTAATTCTCTCTGCACATGTTATATCTGCCCCACCTACAGTGCACATGGGTGGTCATTCCGAATTGTTCGCTCGGTAATTTTCTTCGCATCGCAGCGATTTTCCGCTAATTGCGCATGCGCAATGTTCGCACTGCGACTGCGCCAAGTAAATTTGCTAAGAAGGTTGGTATTTTATTCACGGCATTACGAGGTTTTTTCTTCGTTCTGGTGATCGTAATGTGATTGACAGGAAGTGGGTGTTTCTGGGCGGAAACTGGTCGTTTTATGGGAGTGTGTGAAAAAACGCTGCCGTTTCTGGGAAAAACGCGGGAGTGTCTGGAGAAACGGGGGAGTGTCTGGGCGAACGCTGGGTGTGTTTGTGACGTCAAACCAGGAACGAAACTGACTGAACTGATCGCAGTGGCAGAGTAAGTGTCGAGCTACTCAGAAACTGCAAAGAAATTTCTATTCGCAATTTAGAGAATCTTTCGTTCGCAATTTTGCTAATCTAAGATTCACTCCCAGTAGGTGGCGGCTTAGCGTGTGCAATGCTGCTAAAAGCAGCTTGCGAGCGAACAACTCGGAATGAGGGCCATGGTTTTGGCCATCTGCTAACAAATTTTCTGCTACGATCAGGTCTGAATTAGGCCCATAGTTAGGTTTTTCCAGGAGGAAAATGAGCTCTAATGTTATTTTTGTTTTTGTTGATGAAGTTTAAATGCATAAAACATCAGAAAAATATAAAACGTGAAAATCAAAATCAAATGAGATTTATTTGTTTTTCACTCAACATCGTTTTGCTCTTACTACATACTGTGTAAGCCTTTCATACCTAATGATAGTTTCTGCTCAGTACTTCACATTTGTTAGTTATGTGCCAATTATATACTTTTAAATAATGAAAAAAATATTTAAATGAACATTTGTATGAGAAATAAGGAACCAATGATGTGTATTAAACCAGTAAGGCATAGTGTGTAAATTCGGGGAACAATCCGCCAATCCTCTGACAGTTTTAATAACAAATCAATAATAAATCAATATACTGTCACTTTTCTCTTCTAGTTTGTAAGCTTCTCCTTGCAAGGATTTATTATGCTTTCCCTGTTTTGTTCCAAGTCATATTATATAACCCTGTTTACATCCATATAGCAAATTAAATACTACTAATGCGAGCTGCAGAATATGTATATTTACTAAAGGCCAAAGAGAATTGGGAATCTATGCTATATACTGTATCATTTTTGCCCGGACAGCACGAGAGACCCCAGATATAACATGATTATGATCTCCTCACCTTTTATTCTACTTTATCTCATCACTGCTGGAAACAAATTATTCCACAAATAGTCAATTTAACTGTGTTTTGACAGTGCTGAAAATCACCGAAACACATAAACTGACCCCAGGTTTAAAGTCCATGTTATAAGCTTGTTCTTAATGATATCTGGAGATCAAGTAAGCTTTATCCAACCAGTGCTAGATGGAGGATTTATCTGCATCACACTATGATGTTCCTTTAATACCTTGCAGATACATAAGTGCTTACCGTCTAATAGGTTTTTAGCTTAAGATCCAATCATCCACTCTTGAATTAAGATGCTTGAATGAAGCCAACTCATTTGGAACTAAGCACTTTAATGTCAACAGAGACATATGGTATTGCAACTGAGTTACAAAGGATGCCTACCAAGCTCCTACTTCCCCAGCCACATTAAGACACTTGTATTATTAGTTTACTGGGTTGTTTTGTGCGGCTCCTAATTGAAAATAAGATCTGCTTAAGGAGTTACAGGAAGCTTGGAATTGAAAGAATTGGACACATAATTTCTTAGAAAGAGTATCACACTGAATTGCTAACACATGGGAAAATAATTGCAATGAACAGAATGGAGTGCTTATTAAAATGCAGTTACGTCAACACAAACTTCATGTTTTTGAAAAAAAGGTCTATTTTTAGGGCTGTGTTCACAGAGGCACAAATAATCCAATCACATAATGTATCTGAAATGATGCCAGATTAGAATTTAGTAAATCTCCAAATCACAAGTGTAGAACTTTAAAAGCCCAAATTACTATACGAAAAACAAATCACAATACACAATATCTAACATTTTGGTTTTTTTTTCCCAGGAGATCTGGCGAAAAAGAAATGCAAAATGACAAAGAACTATTACAACCTGTAGTGAATCCTATCTAGTTTGTATATTCTCAAAAACATTTTAAAGATTTTAAATGGTTTATATTAATTATCATAATTGTACTGCTCTTGATAGGAGAAGCTCTGCAATTTAAAGCATATTTACATAGAGCTTCTGCGTATACCGCTTAGCCTGTTCCGTGCTAAATGCAGACTAGCCATACTAAAACAACCTCTATAATGGGGGGGGGGGGGATGTTAGGGTTACTCTCCAGGAAAGTCAGGGTTGGGGTTAGACCGTGAGGAAGGAGGGTTAGGTTTATACACCCCTGGGGAGATTCAGGCTTAGGCTGCAGGGGAGGGAGGGTTAGGTTTAGCCTGCAGGAAGGGGAGGTTAGGTTTAGGCACCACTGGGGATGGTTAGGGTTGGGGGGGGGGGGGTTAAGTTTAGGCTGCAGAAAGAGAGGGTTAGGGAGGCATCGGGGGCAGATAAGTATACTTACCTAGCACCTGTCGGGAATCTAAGCATTGGGATGCCGCGGTCGGTCTTCTGACTGCTGGCATATCGTACCCAACACCATTTAAAAAAAAACATTTTTGAGGAATTAAATGTAATCAATCAGATTACATAACAAAGCACTGTAATGGAGATGATAATAAGGAGCATTTAAATGTTTCCAAAACTGAAATAGACAATAGGGGTGATATATGAAATTGAGAGAAAAAAGGGACTGATACATAGATTACACTATTTTTGCCGCTGCTGTGTCTTTGTATGCAGATATTGTGCAAAAATATGCTAAAACCGTATGAGACATCCTAAGTAAAAAGACGCCCCCAGAAGGCGTCTATGATCCACTGCAGTGTTCGATATGTAGAAAGCAAATTAGGTTAGCAAAGACTGCAGCTAAAAATAAAGTATTATACATAGCAAATCTTATTCCAATAATTTTTTAAAACAAAACAATTAAAACAAATTACATTTTGTTTCTTTTGTCTTTACTTAAAGACAAGTAAAAAATTCCAGAAAATAAGTTCTATAGAAATAGTCTATTCACACCATTACACACCACGTGTCTAACACAGGAGGAGGTGTAGGTACAGCTTTATAGGAGACAGACGAAGCACTTGACCCAGATGGCATTCACCCAAGTGTGCTATAAGCCCGATGGTTCATGTAGATCTCCGATGTTAGGCCATCTGCGCATGCATGGGTTCTGTAATGCACATGTACAGATCTGTTTCTGCAATGACGGCTGCACTGCCCAGTAAGCCACAGGATGACTGACCTGCTGCGGCTGTTTGGGTAAGGAGTAGTGATAGCCAGCGTTTCATAAATAAGGGACGCGTTGGCCGAGACTAGTGGATGTTGTGGTGGATCTAGTGGTGGATCCAATGCTGCATCTTCGAATGGAGCAGCAAACCAGAGAAGCCGGCAAGAGGCGTATGCTTACACAAGATGCTTCCTGCAGCATTACCATTTAATCACACAGCTGCTGCGTACAAAGTCACAGCAACTGTGCAGTAGCTTTCATCTCAGAATCAGGCCCCAAGTTCAGTAACCGATAGACCACTAATACTAATATTTATGTTTCCCTCATAAGTGTCTCAGTGCTATGTGATACTAATACTTAAAAAGTAACAAATCAACACCAATAAATTAAAGACTTCTGAATATGTCTTTACTTGTGGATAATGAAGAATGATATTCTGAAATAAATGGACAATAAAGGATATATAAAAAAAGGAAGATAACTGCATGAAGCTAGTTGCTCCCAGGCAGTGATGGATTTAACACAAAGCAACCTAAGCAACCGCTTAGGGCCCGGCAGGTCCCAGGGGCCTGCTGACAGGGATATTTAAAGGATTTTTTTTTTTAAATTGAGCTGGCTCCGCTCGCCGCTCTGTCTCCTCACCTGTACTGACACTGTGTTGTGCAACATGTGATGTATCACGATACACGGACAGGGAGGAGCTGACAACTTCAATTATGAAGAAGGTAAGGTGCGTCCAGAAGAGTCAAGAAGAGAACATGAGGTGCAGCGTGGGAGAAAGGGGGCTGGTCATGTGGTAGCAGCGTTGGGTGGTGAGTGCGGGGGTCGGTGGTCCCAGCTGGAGACCCACAATTTTGAGTACCTGATGAAGTGACAATTAACTCATCGCAAGGCTTGGTGGATGTGAGCATGAGTGGGCCACTTCAGTTTCATTTCCCACTGTCACCTGAAGATCTTCACTACTGCGGATGAGAAGGGCGGGGTGGGTTAATTCTACCTCCCCTGTCTGGGCAAAAACGGGGTCATCATGGGTGGCGTGTTTCAGAGGAGGGGGGTTTCGCTGCTCCAGCTTCCCTGAGTGTGAGTACAGGGGCAGGCTGACATATAGGCTGTTTGTAAGCAGGTGGTAGGATAGGGATATGTGATCAGTGACACCCCGGCTACACTACCAATACACACGGGGGGGCACATGGTAAGGGGAGGAGTGTGATCAGTGGTATACTGTCACTACATGGGGGAAGGGATGTAATCAGTGGTATAGTGTCACTGCATGGGGGGTAATCAGTGGAATATGCTACTGCATGGGGGGATGGCCATGATCAGTGGTATGTTGTCACTGCATGGGGGAGGGTGGTGATCAATGGTATAATGTCACTGCATGGGGGGAGGGAGGATGATCAATGGTGTGATGGGTCTATAGTGACATGAGGGAGCAGACACACTGTTGCCATGGGTTATAGGAAAAAGACAACTTCAAGCAGTGCAGGGCTGATATAATGAGGGGACTGTAGAGGAAAATTAAGTTGATGTGAGGAAACAGAATGGTCTGGAAGAATGGTTGTGGAAGAAAATGTATCATATCTTTGAAAATGTGTAAAATATTAAGTTTAATTTATGGTGGTGTAATGAATGATGTCATCTGATTTATTGAGTTGTTATGGGGATATGTTTGCTTTACTGCTCATGCTGGATTTATTAGTTATAGTGTGCAAAGACTGGCGATGTTGGAAAAGGAGGTTTGGCAGCTAATTTAAATGCTGTGTGATTTAATGTTTGGCTATTATGGCCTTTATTAAACATGGAAGAACTGTGCTGGTACTAGTGATTTTGGTATTGAAGAGATGGTCTGTTTAATTATTTGTTACTAATGTGACATTTCTTTCCATTAAAGGCTTTGCTGGAATTACTGTACTATAGTGTAGTTCCTAAGATACAAAGAACCACAGTCCAGAAACACATGGCTGCTAGTTATTCAGATGTGTGAAGCTTGAGTAACCTGGCGTGCAGTAGGATGCAAACTAGTGATGTGCACCAGAAATTTTTCGGGTTTTGTGTTTTGGTTTTGGATTCCGTTTCGCGGCCGTGTTTTGGATTCGGACGCGTTTTGGCAAAACCTCTCTGAAATTTTTTTGTCGGATTCGGGTGTTTTTTTACAAAAAACCCTCAAAAACAGCTTAAATCATAGAATTTGGGGGTCATTTTGATCCCATAGTATTATTAACCTCAATAACCATCATTTACACTCATTTCCAGTCTATTCTGAACACCTCACACCTCACAATATTATTTTTAGTCCTAAAATTTGCACCAAGGTCGCTGGATGACTAAGCTAAGCGACCCAAGTGGCCGACAAAAACACCTGGCCCATCTAGGAGTGGCACTGCAGTGTCAGACAGAATGGCACTTCAAAAAAATAGTCCCCAAACAGCACATGATGCAAAGAAAAAAAGTGGCGCAATGAGGAAGCTGTGTGACTAAGCTAAGCGACCCAAGTGGCCGACACAAACACCTGGCCATTCTAGGAGTGGCACTGCAGTGTCAGACAGGATGGCACTTAAAAAAAATAGTCCCCAAACAGCACATGATGCAAAGAAAAAAAAGAGGCGCAATGAGGTAGCTGTGTGACTGAGCTAAGCGACCCAAGTGGCCGACACAAACACCTGGCCCATCTAGGAGTGGCACTGCAGTGTCAGACAGGATGGCACTTCAAAAAAATAGTCCCCAAACAGCACATGATGCAAAGAAAAAAAGAGGCGCAATGAGGTAGCTGTATGACTAAGCTAAGCGACCCAAGTGGCTGACACAAACACCTGGCCCATCTAGGAGTGGCACTGCAGTGTCAGACAGGATGGCACTTCAAAAAAATAGTCCCCAAACAGCACATGATGCAAAGAAAAAAAGAGGCGCAATGAGGTAGCTGTGTGACTAAGCTAAGCGACCCAAGTGGCCGACACAAACACCTGGCCATTCTAGGAGTGGCACTGCAGTGTCAGACAGGATGGCACTTCAAAAAAATAGTCCCCAAACAGCACATGATGCAAAGAAAAAAAGAGGCGCAATGAGGTAGCTGTGTGACTAAGCTAAGCGACCCAAGTGGCCGACACAAACACCTGGCCCATCTAGAAGTGGCACTGCAGTGTCAGACAGGATGGCAGATTTAAAAATAGTCCCCAAACAGCACATGATGCAAAGAAAAAAAGAGGCGCAATGAGGTAGCTGTGTGACTAAGCTAAGCGACCCAAGTGGCCGACACAAACACCTGGCCCATCTAGGAGTGGCACTGCAGTGTCAGACAGAATGGCACTTCAAAAAAATAGTCCCCAAACAGCACATGATGCACAGAAAAAAAGAGGCACAATGAGGAAGCTGTGTGACTAAGCTAAGCGACCCAAGTGGCCGACACAAACACCTGGCCCATCTAGGAGTGGCACTGCAGTGTCAGACAGAATGGCACTTCAAAAAAATAGTCCCCAAACAGCACATGATGCAAAGAAAAAAAGAGGCGCAATGAGGTAGCTGTGTGACTAAGCTAAGCGACCCAAGTGGCCGACACAAACACCTGGCTATTCTAGGAGTGGCACTGCAGTGTCAGACAGGATGGCACTTAAAAAAAATAGTCCCCAAACAGCACATGATGCAAAGAAAAAAGAGGCGCAATGAGGTAGCTGTGTGACTAAGCTAAGCGACCCAAGTGGCCGACACAAACACCTGGCCCATCTAGGAGTGGCACTGCAGTGTCAGACAGGATGGCAGATTTAAAAATAGTCCCCAAGCAGCACATGATGCAAAGAAAAAAAGAGGCGCAATGAGGTAGCTGTGTGACTAAGCTAAGCGACCCAAGTGGCCGACACAAACACCTGGCCCATCTAGGAGTGGCACTGCAGTGTCAGACAGGATGGCACTTCAAAAAAATTGTCCCCAAACAGCACATGAAGCAAAGAAAAAAAGAGGCGCAATGAGGTAGCTGTGTGACTAAGCTAAGCGACCCAAGTGGCCGACACAAACACCTGGCCCATCTAGGAGTGGCACTGCAGTGTCAGACAGGATGGCACTTCAAAAAAATAGTCACCAAACAGCACATGATGCAAAGAAAAAAAGAGGCGCAATGAGGTAACTGTGTGACTAAGCTAAGCGACCCAAGTGGCCGACACAAACACCTGGCCCATCTAGGAGTGGCACTGCAGTGTCAGACAGGATGGCACTTCAAAAAAATAGTCCCCAAACAGCACATGATGCAAAGAAAAGAGGTGCAATGAGGTAGCTGTGTGACTAAGCTAAGCGACCCAAGTGGCCGACACAAACACCTGGCCCATCTAGGAGTGGCACTGCAGTGTCAGACAGGATGGCACTTCAAAAAAATAGTCCCCAAACAGCACATGATGCAAAGAAAAAAAGAGGCGCAATGAGGTAGCAGTGTGACTAAGCTAAGCGACCCAAGTGGCCGACACAAACACCTGGCCATTCTAGGAGTGGCACTGCAGTGTCAGACAGGATGGCACTTAAAAAAAATAGTCCCCAAACAGCACATGATGCAAAGAAAAAAAGAGGCGCAATGAGGTAGCTGTGTGACTAAGCTAAGCGACCCAAGTGGCCGACACAAACACCTGGCCCATCTAGGAGTGGCACTGCAGTGTCAGACAGGATGGCACTTCAAAAAAATAGTCCCCAAACAGCACATGATGCAAAGAAAAAAAGAGGCGCAATGAGGTAACTGTGTGACTAAGCTAAGCGACCCAAGTGGCCGACACAAACACCTGGCCCATCTAGGAGTGGCACTGCAGTGTCAGACAGGATGGCACTTCAAAAAAATAGTCCCCAAACAGCACATGATGCAAAGAAAAAAGAGGCGCAATGAGGTAGCTGTGTGACTAAGCTAAGCGACCCAAGTGGCCGACACAAACACCTGGCCCATCTAGGAGTGGCACTGCAGTGTCAGACAGGATGGCAGATTTAAAAATAGTCCCCAAGCAGCACATGATGCAAAGAAAAAAAGAGGCGCAATGAGGTAGCTGTGTGACTAAGCTAAGCGACCCAAGTGGCCGACACAAACACCTGGCCCATCTAGGAGTGGCACTGCAGTGTCAGACAGGATGGCACTTCAAAAAAATTGTCCCCAAACAGCACATGAAGCAAAGAAAAAAAGAGGCGCAATGAGGTAGCTGTGTGACTAAGCTAAGCGACCCAAGTGGCCGACACAAACACCTGGCCCATCTAGGAGTGGCACTGCAGTGTCAGACAGGATGGCACTTCAAAAAAATAGTCCCCAAACAGCACATGATGCAAAGAAAAAAAGAGGCGCAATGAGGTAACTGTGTGACTAAGCTAAGCGACCCAAGTGGCCGACACAAACACCTGGCCCATCTAGGAGTGGCACTGCAGTGTCAGACAGGATGGCACTTCAAAAAAATAGTCCCCAAACAGCACATGATGCAAAGAAAAGAGGTGCAATGAGGTAGCTGTGTGACTAAGCTAAGCGACCCAAGTGGCCGACACAAACACCTGGCCCATCTAGGAGTGGCACTGCAGTGTCAGACAGGATGGCACTTCAAAAAAATAGTCCCCAAACAGCACATGATGCAAAGAAAAAAAGAGGCGCAATGAGGTAGCAGTGTGACTAAGCTAAGCGACCCAAGTGGCCGACACAAACACCTGGCCATTCTAGGAGTGGCACTGCAGTGTCAGACAGGATGGCACTTAAAAAAAATAGTCCCCAAACAGCACATGATGCAAAGAAAAAAAGAGGCGCAATGAGGTAGCTGTGTGACTAAGCTAAGCGACCCAAGTGGCTGACACAAACACCTGGCCATTCTAGGAGTGGCACTGCAGTGTCAGATAGGATGGCACTTAAAAAAAATAGTCCCCAAACAGCACATGATGCAAAGAAAAAAAGAGGCGCAATGAGTAGCTGTGTGACTAAGCTAAGCGACCCAAGTGGCCGACACAAACACCTGGCCCATCTAGGAGTGGCACTGCAGTGTCAGACAGGATGGCACTTCAAAAAAATAGTCCCCAAGCAGCACATGATGCAAAGAAATAAAGAGGTGCAACGAGGTAGCTGTGTGACTAAGCTAAGCAACCCAAGTGGCCGACACAAACACCTGGCCCATCTAGGAGTGGCACTGCAGTGTCAGACAGGATGGCACTTCAAAAAATAGTCCCCAAACAGCACATGATGCAAAGAAAAATGAAAGAAAAAAGAGGTGCAAGATGGAATTGTCCTTGGGCCCTCCCACCCACCCTTATGTTGTATAAACAGGACATGCACACTTTAACAAACCCATCATTTCAGCGACAGAACTGTGACTGAAATGACTGGTTGGTTTGGGCCCCCACCAAAAAAGAAGCAAGTAATCTCTCCTTGCACAAACTGGCTCTACAGAGGCAAGATGTCCACCTCCTCCTCATCGTCCGATTCCTCACCCCTTTCACTGTGTACATCCCCCTCCTCACAGATTATTAATTCGTCCCCACTGGAATCCACCATATCAGGTCCCTGTGTACTTTCTGGAGGCAATTGCTGGTGAATGTCTCCACGGAGGAATTGATTATAATTCATGTTGATGAACATCATCTTCTCCACATTTTCTGGAAGTAACCTCGTACGCCGATTGCTGACAAGGTGAGCTGCTGCACTAAACACTCTTTCGAAGTACACACTGGAGGGGGGGCAACTTTTGTAAAATAAAGCCAATTTGTGCAAGGGCCTCCAAATTGCCTCTTTTTCCTGCCAGTATACGTACGGACTGTCTGACGTGCCTACTTGGATGCGGTCACTCATATAATCCTCCACCATTCTTTCAATGGTGACAGAATCATATGCAGTGACAGTAGACGACATGTCAGTAATCGTTGGCAGGTCCTTCAGTCCAGACCAGATGTCAGCACTCGCTCCAGACTGCCCTGCATCACTGCCAGCGGGTGGGCTCGGAATTCTTAGCCTTTTCCTCGCAGCCCCAGTTGCGGGAGAATGTGAAGGAGGAGCTGTTGACGGGTCACGTTCCGCTTGACTTGACAATTTTCTCACCAGCAGGTCTTTGAACCTCTGCAGACTTGTGTCTGCCGGAAAAAGAGATACAACATAGGTTTTAAATCTAGGATCGAGCACGGTGGCCAAAATTTAGTGCTCTGATTTCAACAGATTGACCACCTTGGTTAAGCGAATTAAGGGCTCCATCCACAAGTCCCACCATGCCTAGCGGAATCGCTCTGTTTTAGCTCCTCCTTCAATGTCTCCAGCTTCTTCTGCAAAAGCCTGATGAGGGGAATGACCTGACTCAGGCTGGCAGTGTCTGAACTGACTTCACGTGTGGCAAGTTCAAAGGGTTGCAGAACCTTGCACAACGTTGAAATCATTCTCCACTGCGCTTGAGTCAGGTGCATTCCCCCTCCTTTGCCTATATCGTAGGTAGCTGTATAGGTTTCCTCCATCCTCTGAAGCATATAGAGGGTTGAATTCCACCTCGTTACCACCTCTTGCTTCAGATGATGGCAGGGCAGGTTCAGGAGTGTTTGCTGGTGTTCCAGGCTTCGGCACGCGGTGGCTGAATGCCGAAAGTGGCCCGCACCATCAGAATCCTCCTTGTCAATTTCCTCCCCAGCGCCAGCAACACCCATATCCTCATCCTGGTGTACTTCAACAGTGACATATTCAATTTGACTATCAGGAACTGGACTGCGGGTGCTCCTTCCAGCACTTGCAGGGGGCGTGCAAATGGTGGAAGGCGCCACCTCTTCCCGTCCAGTGTTGGGAAGGTCAGGCATCGCAACCGACACAATTGGACTCTCCTTGGGGATTTGTGATTTAGAAGGACGCACAGTTCTTTGCTGTATTTTTGCCAGCTTAAGTCTTTTAATTTTTCTAGCGAGAGGATGAGTGCTTCCATCCTCATATGAAGCTGACCCACTAGTCATGAGGGACATAGGAGAGGGCCTCAGCCGTTCCTTGCCACTCCGTGTCGTAAATGGCATATTGGCAAGTTTACGCTTCTCCTCAGACGATTTTAGTTTTGATTTTTGGGTCATTTTACTGAACTTTTGTTTTTTGGATTTTACATGCTCTCTACTATGACATTGGGCATCGGCCTTGGCAGACGACGTTGATGGCATTTCATAGTCTCGGCCATGACTAGTGGCAGCAGCTTCAGCATGAGGTGGAAGTGGATCTTGATCTTTCCCTATTTTACCCTCCACATTTTTGTTCTCCATTTTTTAATGTGTGGAATTATATGCCAGTAATATATTTATCAATAGCAATGGCCTACTACTATATATACTGCGCACAAAAACTTAAATGCACCACAGGTATGGATGGATATTATACTTGACGACACAGAGGTAGGTAGAGCAGTGGACTACTGTACCGTACTGCTATATATTATATACTGGTGGTCAGCAAACTGTGCAAAACTGAAATGCACCACAGGTATGGATGGATAGTATACTTGACGACACAGAGGTAGGTAGAGCAGTGGCCTACTGTACCGTACTGCTATATATTATATACTGGTGGTCAGCAAACTGTGCAAAACTGAAATGCACCACAGGTATGGATGGATAGTATACTTGACGACACAGAGGTAGGTAGAGCAGTGGCCTACTGTACCGTACTGCTATATATTATATACTGGTGGTCAGCAAACTGTGCAAAACTGAAATTCACCACAGGTATGGATGGATAGTATACTTGACGACACAGAGGTAGGTAGAGCAGTGGCCTACTGTGCCGTACTGCTATATATTATATATACTGGTGGTCAGCAAACTGTGCAAAACTGAAATGCACCACTGGTATGGATGGATAATATACTTGACGACACAGAGGTAGGTAGAGCAGTGGCCTACTGTACCGTACTGCTATATATTATATATACTGGTGGTCAGCAAACTGTGCAAAACTGAAATGCATCACAGATATGGATGGATAGTATACTTGACGACACAGAGGTAGGTAGAGCAGTGGCCTATTGTACCGTACTGCTATATATTATATACTGGTGGTCAGCAAACTGTGCAAAACTGAAATGCACCACAGGTATGGATGAATAGTATACTTGACGACACAGAGGTAGGTAGAGCAGTGGCCTACTGTACCGTACTGCTATATAGTATATACTGGTGGACAGCAAACTGTGCAAAACTGAAATGCACCACAGGTATGGATGGATAGTATACCTGACGACACATAGGTAGGTAGAGCAGTGGCCTTCTGTACCGTAATGCTATATATTATATACTGGTGGTCAGCAAACTGTGCAAAACTGAAATTCACCACAGGTATGGATGGATAGTATACTTGACGACACAGAGGTAGGTAGAGCAGTGGCCTACTGTACCGTACTGCTATGTATTATATACTGGTGGTCAGCAAACTGTGCAAAACTGAAATGCACCACAGGTATGGATGGATAGTATACTTGACGACACAGAGGTAGGTAGAGCAGTGGCCTACTGTACCGTACTGCTATATATTATATACTGGTGGTCAGCAAACTGTGCAAAACTGAAATGCACCACAGGTATGGATGAATAGTATACTTGACGACACAGAGGTAGGTAGAGCAGTGGCCTACTGTACCGTACTGCTATATATTATATACTGGTGGTCAGCAAACTGTGCAAAACTGAAATGCACCACAGGTATGGATGGATAGTATACTTGACGACACAGAGGTAGTTAGAGCAGTGGCCTACTGTACCGTACTGCTATATATTATATATACTGGTGGTCAGCAAACTGTGCAAAACTGAAATGCACCACAGGTATGGATGGATAGTATACTTGACGACACAGAGGTAGGTAGAGAAGTGGCCTACTGTACCGTACTGCTATATATTATATACTGGTGATCAGCAAACTGTGCAAAACTGAAATGCACCACAGGTATGGATGGATAGTATACTTGGCGACACAGAGGTAGGTAGAGCAGTGGCCTACTGTACCGTACTGCTATATATTATACACTGGTGGTCAGCAGACTGTGCAAAACTGAAATGCACCACAGGTATGGATGGATAGTATACTTGACGACACAGAGGTAGGTAGAGCAGTGGACTACTGTACCGTACTGCTATATATATAGTTATACTGGTGGTCAGCAAAATTCTGCACTGTCCTCCTACCAGTGGCGTAAGTTCGTCACAGTCGCCTGGAGGCAAGATAAATATTGGTGCCCACCTATTTCCTATATTAAGATAAATATATGTATGTATGTATGTATGTATGTATGTATGTATGTATGTGTGTGTGTATATATGTGTGTGTGTGTGTGTGTGTGTGTGTGTGTGTGTGTGTGTGTGTGTGTGGTGTTCTGAAAAAAAATTATATACTGTAGTTATACATTTAATTGTCTTTTATTTTAAATCAAACATTTCTTAGCAGTCATACCCAGGATTAGAACCCATGACCTGTTACACTGACAGCAGACACTTTACTGATGGAGTTATGAGAATTCTAACTATATGAAGTAGAAGTTACGTGTAATTGTCAGAGAAGTATCTTCATATAGTTAAAATTCTCATATTTCCTATACAGGAGCAAACAGCTTCATCAGTATGGTGTCTGCTTCCAATGTAATAAGTTGTGGTTTCTAATCCTAGGTGTGATACTTGTAAAATGTGTATATTCAGTATAATAAAAAGGGTGTGATTTGTAAGGTGCAGGGACCAGTGAGGAAGTCGGCCACTGAAAAGACAGCGACAGCTATCAATTAACTTAATTCAGTGGTGTCACAGAATGGGAGGAGAGGTGCCCCCTTCAGAGCTGGAGCCCGGCGGCAGATGACTCCGTTGCCTCCCAGAGTTCTGCCTCGGCCTCCTACTATATACTACAATGCAGCACAGATATGGAGCGTATACAGAGAACGTATAATACTGGTGGTCACTGGTCAGCAAAACTCTACACTGTCCTCCTACTATATAATACTGCTGGTCCCCAGTCCCCACAATAAAGCAATTAGCACACTGAGCACAGATATTTGAAGCACACTGAGCACAGATATGGAGCGATATGGAGCGTTTTTCAGGCAGAGAACGTAGATATTTGCAGCACACTGAGCACAGATATTTGCAGCACACTGAGCACAGATATTTGCAGCACACTGAGCACAGATATTTGCAGCACACTGAACATAGAAACTGAGAGGACGCCAGCCACGTCCTCTCACGATCATCTCCAATGCACGAGTGAAAAATGGCGGCGACGCGTGGCTCCTTATATAGAATATGAATCTCGTGAGAATCCGACCGCGGGATGATGACGTTCGGGCGTGCTCGGGTTAACCTAGCAAGGCGAGTGGATCCGAGTCTGCTCGGAACCGTGTAAAAAAAGGTGAAGTTCGGGGGGGTCTGGATTCCGACGAACCGAACCCGCTCATCACTAATGAAAACAGTATGAAATAGGATTTGCTTTGTTTTTGTTCTTTAGATATTTAGTACTCTGGGTTAATCGGCAAAGTCAATCTATGATTCCAACATTTCCCTTTTATTGTAAACATTTCATTTGGATTTGTCCCATGTGCACATGGCCTTGCATCTCTGCAGATAGAAGTGCAGTACGGACAGTGTAATGGTAACATTTCTGCGTCAAGGTACTAAGGGCTCTATTTACTAAGCCTTGGATGGAGATAAAGTGCATGGAGATTAAGTACCAGCCAATCAGCAACTGCCTGGCATGTCACAGGCTGGGTTTGAAAAATGACAGTTAGGAGCTGGTTGGCTGGACTTTATCTCCGTGCACTGTATCTCCATCCAAGGCTGTAAATAGACCCTTAAGTCATGGGTTTGATTTACACCACGGCCCTGTGTGGAGTTTGTATATTCTCCCCATACTCGCGTGGGTTTCCTCCGGGTACTCTGCTTTCCTCCCACAATCCAAAAGTATACTGGTAGGTTAATTGGCTCCCGACAAAAAAATTAGCTCTAGTGTGTAAGCGTGTGCATGTATATGTGTTTAGGGCAGACTAGATGGGCCAAGTGGTTCTTATCTGCCGTCATCTTCTATGTTTCTATGGTTAGGGGGTAGCAGCGGATGATTGGGGCTCAATCTGGCTGCCTGGAAAGAGTGGGCTGTAGATTGGGGTCCCGCTAGCATGGGTAGCATTCTATGTTCTATATTGGCAGTCAGTTTAAGCAGTTATCCTTGATTGCATTCTTTTGTACTGCAGTGACTGCTCATCATGTGGCCAGAAAGTAAAAATTATTAGATTACAAGATAGGCTATAGTTGTGTAGGTTCAGTTAGCAGGCGGTCCGCAATAAATCTCAGCGAGAACGGGTTATTGCGTGGATTTAGTTACTGGCCATGAGTAAAGTGGACATGTCATGCAGTTTTGAAATTGTACATTAATTGTAACTCCAATGTCTAATTCTTAACACACATACCATTCTTGAGAAATGTGATATAGGACTTATTGCCCTAAGGGCCTTGTTTGGAGATGTACATAAACCCTGACTGGACTGACATTGTGCAAGTTTGGGGCAATGCGTGTGTGTGTGTGTGTGTGTGTGTGTGTGTGTGTGTGTGTGTGTATCTATGGAGGCAGTGTGTGTGTGTGTGTGTGTGACTGTGTGTGTGTGTACATGCAGCTATGGTGACAATGTGTGACTGTGCGGCTATGGTGGGCAGTATGTGTGTATTTGCGGCTATGGGGGCAATGTGTGTACAGCTATGGGGGCAGTTTGTGTGTATGTGCAGCTATGGGGCTGATGTTTGTGTGCAACTATGGGGGTGGTGTGTGTGTGTGTGTTCATCTGTGGGGGTAGTGTATGTGGCTATGGGGGCAATGTGTGTGCGCAGTAGCATCATGTACCCATTTTGCACCTGGTGCGACAAGTGTAGTCCATACGTGCGTGCCTCTAAAAAAAAGTGCGTGGCTTTGTGGGAGGGGCATGGCTAAGCATGCTGACCCCTGTTTACATCACTTTAAAAAAAAATGCCATACTGCATGAGTGAAAATGGAGTGGGGGAACATTGACCTTGGACTATCCCATTATGGTTTTGCAAGTTTCAACCCTCTCATAGATAGTTTGCTGTCACACAGCATTTGAAGAAGTTGTGTTTTTCTTGTTCATTGTAAAAATGGGAAAGAGGTTGGACTAACCACTGCTGACTGGAAGTCCAATATCTTGGCTAAAAAATATATACAGAATAATGAAGCGCTCTCCAAATCAATGTATATTTAAAACATATAACATTTATTTAACCAATACATGACAAACATATATCACACGGCCGGTGTTTTCCTAATCTCACTTAGAACATATATAATATATAATATAATATAGCCACTCCGGGGTTAATAAGCTTATTAAGTGCACTAGATGTTAGTAGTCATTAATCATGCCATAATAGAAGACTTGAAATCATCAGAAAAAGTTCAAAGCATGAAAACTCATTCAGCTGATGGAGGTTAATAAAGTTCAAAGCACGGAACTTATTAGTATAAAGCGTATTAGTGCAGGAATCCCTTTGCTCCAATATATCCACTGCAACAGCTTTTAGTAAAATAGTTATATACTTAACAGTCCAGCGTGGCCACGCTTATTAAGCAGCAACTCTGCGTGTCTTCAGACCTGGATGGTGATTAACCGGGGTGACGTCTCACTCCTTAGACTCCTAGCCGGTTCTCACGCTTGTGGTGCTGTTTAGAAACGGCAATTGATCCCAGCCGAGGATAGCACTCCTCTAACGCGTTTCCCCGCCTGTGTGCGACTCGGCGGCTTCCTCAGAGAGAATGAATGATTCATTAATTCTCTCTGAGGAAGCCGCCGAGTCGCACACAGGTGGGGAAACGCGTTAGAGGAGTGCTATCCTCGGCTGGGATCAATTGCCGTTTCTAAACAGCACCCCAAGCGTGAGGACCGGCTAGGAGTCTAAGGAGTGAGACGTCACCCCGGTTAATCACCATCCAGGTCTGAAGACACGCAGAGTTGCTGCTTAATAAGCGTGGCCACGCTGGACTGTTAAGTATATAACTATTTTACTAAAAGCTGTTGCAGTGGATATATTGGAGCAAAGGGATTCCTGCACTAATACGCTTTATACTAATAAGTTCCGTGCTTTGAACTTTATTAACCTCCATCAGCTGAATGAGTTTTCATGCTTTGAACTTTTTCTGATGATTTCAAGTCTTCCATTATGGCATGATTAATGACTACTAACATCTAGTGCACTTAATAAGCTTATTAACCCCGGAGTGGCTATATTATATATGTTCTAAGTGAGATTAGGAAAACACTGGCCGTGTGATATATGTTTGTCATGTGTTGGTTAAATAAATGTTATATGTTTTAAACATACATTGATTTGGACAGCGCTTCATTATTGTGTATATATTTTTTGGAACTTTTAGTGAGGTTGGCAGTGACCTCTTGGTGAAGCAGCAACCTAAATCAGTGACTTTTAACATCATAGTAATTGTCAGCGCCCAGATATTTGTTGTACAATATCTTGGCTGTCTTAAGTACGACAATCAAGCAGCTAGTATCATAAAGATATTCAGCTTTTAGCAGGCACTGGAATTAAATTTTTAGCTGCACCGTAACCAGAGATATAGACAATCAAAGTTATGTAAACAGGAACTCTGGCTCTTACAGGGGAAGGATTTGGGCTGGTCATGCTTGCTGGAGATCCGATATCTCGGCTGCCTGAGTAGCTATATTCAAGCAGCTGGTAACATAAGAAACTTCTGTAAAAAAGTCTGTAGATTCAGGGGATACTGGGAACTGGAGATAGGCACCGTCAAAGTAAAAAAAAACGGTAACGGGAAAGTATAGACTTAAGGCCCGTACACACTGGCCGATATATCGGCCGTTATCTTGAACGGCCGATATATCGCGGGACCGTCGGCCAGTGTGTACGGCCGATATGTCTGTGAACTCCGTCGTTCACAGACGTATTGCTTCGGCCCCGCAGCACAGCCGACGTCCAATATATCTACCGATAAATTGGCGTGTCGCTGTGCGTGTACGGGGCGGTCGGCCGACCGCCCGTACACATGCTGCGGCGTCCGGCGGTAATTGACAGCTGAACTGGGTGAGCGTGTGTACACGCCCGCCCAGTTCATGACGTCAGTCCCCGACGGATCGGGCAGTGTGTATGCTCAACACACTGCCCGATCCGTCCATATATATATCTGCAGATCAATTGATCTGCAGATATATCTTTCTAGTGTGTACCCACCTTTATCCTCGGGAAGGCCTTCAGTCAGCTCCCGTGGTTTGGAAGTGCGATATCTCTGCTACCTGATGAGTTTCAAGCTGCTGGTATCATAAAAAACTTCAGTACGCAGTTTCTTTTACTTAAAGTTAAATCTGTACTCAGGGGAACCGTTTTGCAATAAGTTACTAAGGTAAAGAAGAAAACGGCGAAGCTGTTGAGACAGCTGACAGACAATGAGCTACAGCTCAGCTTTGACCAATGCAAAATAAGAACTAACAGTGTGTGGATGAAGAAGGGGAGTACATAGAAGAGGAATGGAGTTAAACTGTACGTAATATAATTAAACATAAACTATAGCATCAGTCTCGTTATTTAATGGCCACACTTCGTATGAATGTGCAGTTGTCAATGTTGATAGTAAGCTGGTAATGCAATGTATTCTCTGTACACCTTTTCTCTGTAGCTGATAATATAATGTATTCTCGCACAAACATGGTACAGGTATTAGCATTCAAAGAGTAACTAGACAAGTTAAATATGAGATACAATGTAACATTAAAAAAAGACATACAAGAACTTCATTGGGTTCAAAGGTGATCAAACTCATTAATAAATGGAATCTATAGTTAGGTTAGGAAGAGAGATTAAGTAACCTAATTAATAATGATAAATATATACAGTATAAGGCCAATACAAAGATTTTGCCTAATTAACTTTTTGTAGTAAGGACCATGCATAAGCCTAGATATAACCCCTAGGATAAAAAGAGTTATTTAATGTAAGGGTAATTATGCTGTAGAGTTAATTAAAAACAAGGTGTCGTGAGTTTTATTCACCTGGGACTTCCAGTCCAGACTGCTATTGCAGGCAGCACTTCAAATGGGAAGCCATTCCCCTGCTATGACAGCCAGTGGTAGATTTAGGGAGGGACGATAAGGGCGAACACCTCCCGTACACAGAGCCTGAAGCCTCCGACTTAATGCTCTGGCGCCAGGACTGGCTGGCGTGGAGCCAATAACAGAGCAGGCTGGAGCGCAAAACCAAATACATGGTCCCGGGCACCCACAGCAGAGCATAATAGTCAGCAGCACGGTGAGTGACAGACAGCGGTAAACCCTGCCCACTAACTGCTCCAGCACTGGGACTCGTTGGCATGGAGCTGGTAACTAGGCAGGCTGCAACGCAAAGCCACTGCACGGTCCTGTGCACCTGCAATCTAGGTTATCAGCAGCAGCACATAATAGTTACCAGCAGCACAAGTGATGGGCAGTGGTTGCAGGCAATGGGAGGCAGGCACCGGTAATAAACGAGAGTGACTGATAGTCAGTGACTGGGGGCCAGCCCTGTGTATACAAAGGGGTCTGACTACTCACAGGGACACCCTCACTGCTCCATTGCACATCACATGGGGTTCAGCATGTAATCCTGATGGTCGGGATGCCGTCGGTCGGAATTCCGACATCGGCATCCCGGCTATCAAAATCCAGACAGCCCCATGTCGTGGACATCTACGAGTGGGAATAGTCCCTGTTAGTCGGCTTGCCGACTGTCAGAATTTTGAGGCAGCGGGATGTAGGTGTAGCTATTGTGACCGCCGGTCAAATAACTACATCCCGTTTGAATAAATTGTGTTTTCTGCTGTTCGTTTAATATAGCCTGGTTGTGGCTAGAAGCTGTTGCCCAAGCATTTTTGGGTCAGTCACATATTTCTTAATTTCTTCAAAGAACGGATGTGACATGACATATAAGATGAGCTCTATTATTACTGTAAAGTGATGGTAAGCAAATCAACTGCAAGAGAACTCCCTTAATTTACATTGTCTCACAGTACTCCTGAAAGCTCTGGCTACAGCAGTGGAGGAACCAGTGGGGGGCCCAGGTGCAAAAATATACTTTTGGCCCCCTCCTCCTTCCCAACTCAAGTACACAATATGCCACACTGCAATGGGTGATGTGTGGGTGTGGGATAATTATGTAATATTCTGTTTGTTTTTGAAATAGTTTTTTCAAAATGGGAGGGACAGAACTGTAAGTGGGAGGAGTGATGAATAGAGAGGGGAGGAGTCCAACATTAATTCTTAATCCGCGCCCCCTCCAAAAAAAAAAGTAAAGTCTAGATCTGCCACTGATTACGGCAGCCTTATCTGACTGATAGGGACTGCAGCAGATGTAGAATCTAGAAGCCAGGCTGTTGAATTGTGTTCATCTGCATCATGTAGTATATAGAGATGCTACAATGATCATCCAATTGCTCCCTGTCACTCTCTTCCTCTCCCTGTCACCTGTCATGCATGTTGTCTGGTCAGTCAATGGCCAGGTTAACAGGTCTGCAGTTCAGAGGTGTACTATCCCCACTTTCCATTGTCTTGGTGATTATGTAGATCTGAACAGCATTTGCTTGTCTTTTACCATTTTTGGGTCCTGTTTCAGAGATGGAAGCAGGATTGATGTGTCCTTTTTCAAACATAACCTGTAACATGGCTGTTAGGAGTTGATTGGTTGGTACTTTATCTCTCTCCAAGGCTTGGTACATAGACACCATAATCATCCAACTTGCCTAGTTCTGGACGGTTTCATTTGGGAACAACAAAGCTATCCAGCCCACTTTTTCTAACTTCAGAGTGGAATCATGAAAACTGCTGCTGGGAATGTTACCTGGTTTAGTAATCCTTGATAATGGCATTGGTCTTTGCTGCACCTTGAGGGTCTGATTCAGAGGAGCATATGAGCCTCACGCAATGCCAATGTTCAAGTAGCAACTGCTGGGAGGAGTCCTAAAGTGAATGCAAAAAAAGTCAGTCTCATGGGCGCATAATGGTGGGAGTGTCGTGGCTGTCTCAGTGATGGCAGCAACATTTCCACATGTACGGCTGCTTCCACAGCGGCAGTGCTGATGCAAGTGTTCATGGTGTGTGTGATGGTGCACTAATGCTTGCATGTACAGGATCACCGGTGGTGTTACAGAGGTACTGAAGGTGGGTGTGTCAGTGTTTGCACATTCAGACTCACGCTTGTACACTAGAGGAGGCTGTGAAACTCCGGCAACAGACAGAAGAGTGGGTGCAGCAGCATCCACCTATGAATCAGTAGGAAATAAATGGGCTCCTGAAGAATTAAAGCAAAGGCTAAATAAATGCACAATCCTTATCTCTGCTGTTTAAAATATGTATATATTGTTTCAGATATCCTCTATAGTATCCTGAGGCCTCTGGCTGGATTATTTTGTATCAGCTCTGGAAACAAAGGTAGGGCCACCATCAACAAGGGACTGTCGGGACTTGAGCCCCAGGCCCAGACAGACATAGGGCCTGGATGGCAGTAGTGAGGGCAGCTCAGGACCGCCATTGCTGTGGCTAGCGCACTGGCAAGCCACCGCCTCCTTGTTGGCTGCCAGTCTACAAGATCCGATTGGCTTACAGTCAGTGCCGTATTTGAAATGTCGCTGTCCTTTACATTGCTGCTGTTTCTGTACATGGCTGCTGCCTGACGGTGTGCTAGCTACAGCACTGGTGGCTCAGCGTTGTCCCCACCGCTTCCACCCAGGCCCTGAAAACGCTGTTGCAGTGGAGCCCAGAGGGGGAGGATAGACTACTCTGTCCTCTCATCTCCTGTCCTTTCCCCTTTTGTTGTGATTGAGGTTCTTGGATGCCAGTGTCTACACACTGCCAGCTTGTGTCCAGGCCAGGGAGAAAAATGCAGATGCACAGTCTGCCTGGATGAGAGGAGGAGGGCCTCCCTCCCCATCCCACCACACTACCTCCCTCCTTTCATCTCTCCCCGAGTCCTCTTCGCTTCCTACCTAAGTGAACCCAGTTACTGCCTGCCTGCTCGGAGGAAGTTCTGCAGCTGCTCTTGGATCTGAGGTCATGCTGCAGCTCTACCGTGGGCCCAAGTAAGTAATTGTAATAAGTACTATATTTTTCACCCTCTGCCTCTCCCTCTCTATTACTTCCTTTCATCCACTCCCAGTCACCCTCCTTCTCTCCTTGTGACCCTCTGCCTCTTTGTTACTCTCTGCCTCTCCTCTCCACCATTCCTCTCCTTGTCAACCTTCTTCCCATTATGCTCCCCCCATCACCCCCGTCTCTCCCTATCTTTTACTTCCTATTACCGAATCCCAATCACCCTCTTTTTCTCCTTGTGAAAATCTCCCTCTCTTTGTGAGCATCTGCCTCTCCCCATTACCCTCTTCCTCTCCCCGCCATCTTCTCCCCATCACCCTCTTTCTCTCCCCAACATCCTCTCCTCGTCACCCTCTTCCTCTCCCCATCATCATCTGTCTCTCCCCATCATCCTCTCCCCGTCACCATCTGCCTCTCATCATCCTCTCCTTGTGACCTTCCACTCCCTGTCACTCTCTTCCTCTCCCTGTCACTCACTTCCTCTCCCATCACCTTCTCCCTATCACCAACTCCCCATCACTCTCATCCTCTCTTCACCAGCTTCTGCCTCTCCCTGTCTCCCTTTTCCTCTCATTGTCACCCTATACTTTTCCATATGACCCTCTGCCTCTTTCTGTCATCCTGTGCCTCTTCTTGTGGCCCTTTGCCTGCCACCCTTCTCCTCTCCAAGTGACCCTCTTCCTTTCCAACAGGAATTTGACCGAATAGCAGAATATGCCGCAGATATCGCACAGCCAGTAAGCAATATACCCAGCATCAATGTAAAGGTGAAGACTGTATTTATACAGGGAAGCAGAGGAAAGCCAGCGCACCGCAGTTATAGAACAAGTGTAACCCTGGCCCACTTGATGCCAGTTGATTACTTGTAGGACACATTACCTATTTTTTCTTTCTCTTATTTAATCAGTGCCTCCACCCAAGTCTTTACTTTCTATCATCTCCACCAGGGATTGGCTTGGGAAAACCCTTGTGTGTTAGGGTATCTCCTCTTATACTTATTCACGGGGTACCTTCAACAAACATGTTCATGTTTAACTGGTCATTACAATAAAATATTCACAAAATCCCTTTGCATTCAATATTGTGATTCCCCTATTAACCATCTACTATAATAAAGCACCTTAGATATTCCTACTTTTAAGTAAGTAACTTCCCCATTGGAATAGATAGATAAATAGATAGATAGATAGATAGATAGATAGATATTATTATTAACAGTTACTTATATAGCACAGCATATTCCGTTGTGCTTTACAATTAGAACAACAGCAATAGAACAAAACTGGGTAAAAACAAATAGACATAGAGGTAGGAAGGCCCAGCTCGCAGGCTTACAATCTATAGTGAAACAGGCATAGATACACAAGGATAGATGCTATCTATTGCATAACGGTCCACGATAGATAGATAGATAGATAGATAGATAGATAGATAGATAGATAGATAGATAGATAGATACGGACGTATGTATATATATATATATATATATATATACACAGGTTGAGTATCCTATATCCAAAATGCTTGGAACCAGAAGTTTTTGGATATCGGATTTTTCTGTATTTTGGAATAATTGCATACCATAATGAGATATCTTTGGGATGTGACCCAACTACAAGCACAGAATGCATTTTACACACAGCCTGTAGGTAATTTTATCCAATATTTTTAATAACTTTGTGCATTAAACAAAGTTTATGTACATACACACAATTCATTTAGGTTTCATATGCACCTTATATACACAGCCTGAAGGTCATTAAACACAATATAATTAATAACTTGTGTATTAAACAAGCTTTGTGTACATTGAGCCATCAGAAAACAAAGGTTTCACCATCTCAGTCTTACTCAAAAGAAATCTGTATTTCGGAATATTCTGTATTTTGGAATATTTGGATATGGAATACTTAACCTGTGTGTATATATATATATATATATATATATATATATATATATATATATATATATCACAATTAAAATTAGGTGTATTCTCCGTTCCAAAAATACTCCCTGAGAATGGCTGGGTGCAGTACAATTTGCATGGGATCTGATCCCAGACCCACCAGGAAAGTGTTTTTCCTCACCCAACTGATCCTTTCATCCGATCCTGGTAACCTGGTTGGATTAACTGGTTTTTAAACATACTTAAAAATCAGGAGACCTGACCATTGATCAACCAACCATTGTTAAAGTGTGTTAACTGCTGAGAGCGGAGCTGGGTTTTGGACAACCCCATGCCATTTTTTCCCTTGATGTACCCCTGCTATTACGCATAGATAAAGCAGGAGCTGTTAGGTAAGTCCAAATATTCGTTAATAATGCCTGACTATCCTGCAACTTATTCTGACTGGAAGTAACTAGGCTTAAAATTGTAACTGTTGCCCCTTCTGGAGGATCACTCTTGTATATCAGTACAGGTATATATGCTGTTTAATTAAGGTTTATAGACATAGGGAATTAATATTTAGTTTGTTCTGAGGGGTATATGCACTAAAAGTTGATTTTTGCATATTGCAATCAATTTTGCAAATCTAAGATCTACTAAAGGAAATAAATTGGCTGAAAAATCTCCTCGTGGTCCAAACTGATCATCGGGAAAATATCTGTACTTTCTCATAGCCCTCAATGCAAATCTGAGATTTACTAACAATCGGTTTGTAAAATCAACTGAAAATTGTACACAAAATTGACCAAGCAAGAGATTAATAAATGAGAGGCGTTATTCATTTCTAAAACACATTCTTTTGCCTAAACCTTCAATATAATGCCTATAAAAGAAGAGAAGACAGACCCTACACTGGTTTGAGGTGGTCATTGATTGGGGGAGTGGTGGTAAACTCGCAGGCATGTTGCGGTTGTCTTTGGGGCATGTCATTCGCTGCACATGTGAATCCATACTTAAACATCATGGTTCCAATGTCTCTGTTCATGCTGCCATGCTTCCTGGCCATTAATTTACTCATGCTGCATATGCCCTGGGAATGTGTAACAGTTGCTGGGTCTTTGCCATGGTGCCAGTACATGTCTCTGTACCATAATTTCACATATCCTCAGCATTCTCAATCCCAGCTGCGATCGCCATAGCATTCTTTAATGAAACAGGCCAGATGTTACTAATACTGTAAAGGCTCTATGTGACAGATCCAAATGACGGGATTTTACGTGTTTTTGTACACTTTTTAAGAAATCAAGAAACACTTGAGGATCGGTGCACATCTCTAAGAAAATGGGAACTAACCATGTGGTTCACTGTGGCTATATGAATTATGGGCCTCCTCCAGAGATTGACTCAGTGCACATTGCTGCTGCATCTTTGGATTCCCTGTCACACAGTGGTGACAGGCTTCAGCTTAGGGGGCACAGCACGTGATGAAGCAGGGCCCACCATCAAAGATGTATGCAAACCATCGCAGGTGCCCCACCATTGGAGATGTATGCAAACCAGAATTAGAGGAACCGCAGCAGCTTATTTCATGTGGTATGTGTCAGCGGGAAGTGGTAGTTGATTTTTGGCCAATTTTTGACCGATTTTTATGTCTATTTGCAGTCAATTTGGAATAAAACTGACAAAAACTGACTGACTTTACACTTTAAAAATTGGCCACATCAACATCGGTTTTAAAATTGATCTTAAAATTTATTGTTAGTAAATATGGAATTTTGTAAATTTACCCCTGATCCTTTGACATTTGTGAATGTGAAGTCTTCTTATTCTTATTCCTATACTAAGTGTCGTGTTATTTAGCAGATGTCGTAGTGGTCACATTGGTTCTATTTTGTCGCCACTATACTGCTGAGCCTGGGTAGTGTAAGCAGTCTGGAACAGGCATTGCACAGACCTTTCATCAGATCTGCCCATTCTGCTCTAGGTCCCCAAAGATCCACCTCTGCTGATGACACCAGGCAGCTGATGCTGTGGATAGGATGCCTTGATTGCCACTTCCTCAGCTAACATTTGGAGACTCCTCAAGTTTCTCTCATCAGTGGGCACCATTGTCAGTGCCTCTCTCAGCCTCTCACACAAACGGAGCCCACAAAGCAGCTGCCCAGGATAAGTCACTTGCCTCATGTAACTCTCCCAACTGCTCCATCAGCAGTCATCGGCCTTTTATATCCTCTCCTCAAGCCTATGGCCACTGAGAGCAGCCAGGTTCTGTTCTCCCTCTATGGGTGTGGTGGAAACCCATAGAGGGAGAAACACCCACCTCGCCGGTATTCTGGCAGCGGTATAGTACCCCCGTCGGGATCCTGGTGTCGTTATTGAGACAGGCGGTATCCTGACTGGCGGTATTTAACCGCATACCTTACATACTTATAAGTTACTACTTATATTACTTAACTTATCAAACACATGTATAAATCCCGACCAAAGGTTACACAAGTAATCGCCAGAAAGCAGCAGGCTCTGGATGCATCTCTATAGAAACGTATGTGTCCTTATGGAACCTGGCTGCATCTGACAACATTCAAATGTCACAACTCGGAAATAGTGGCAAAACACCTCCGTGTGAATCATGTTGAACTTGTGACACAACCCAGATGTTAGCGACCCACTGCCGGGCTTGTACAGAATTGTTACTAACACTATTTACTCAGCTTTGAAGCAAATGCAGTACACACTTCAGTGCACAGTGGTCGGTGCTTCTTATAGAGACATACACTCACCCCTACCTACAAACCAGGAAGAAAAAAGATCGATATCCTGTATAGGCCACAGAGAATATAAGCACCCTGGGGCAGATGTATGAACCTGGAGATGGCATAAGGAAGTGATAAACCAGTGATATGTGCAAGGTGATAAAGGCACCAGCCAATCAGCTCCAATATGTAAATTAACAGTTAGGATCTGATTGGCTGGTGCCATTATCACCTTGCACATATCACTGGTTTATCACTTCCTTATGCATGCTTGCCGACCTGACCCTCTCCATGAGGGAGAAAATGCTCTGTTCCTGGACTTTCCTGGTAATGTATGATTGCCATCACCTGTGGTGAAACACCTTTCTTATCAATTAACTAGCTCAACACAGGTGATGGCAATCATACATTACCAGGAAAGTCCAGGAACAGAGCATTTTCTCCCTCATGAAGAGGGTCAGGTAGGCAAGTATGTCCTTATGCCTTCTCCAGGTAAATACATCTGCCCCCCTGTTTGTTATGAAGCTAAACTGGCTTGAACTGGTTTGTGTGTTGATATTTGCTCATAGGGGGTTAAGGCTGTCAGGCAGTTAGCCAATGAGGGGAGGTCTGGTAGGCGGGTTATGTTAGGTGATATAAGTGGTGGCTGAGGAATTCAAATTCCTCTTGCCATTTTGTGATCCCTGGGACTGGTAAAGTACTAGCATCACTGTGCAGGTTTTGTCATTTATGCACCTGAATTTCACTTTTATTTCTTTCTGAACTGGTTTTATTCTGCTCTATTGTTTTAGCTGTCATATTTATTTAGTTTTGCTGCCATTGTGTTAGTTAATTTAACTTTTAGTTACTTATTTTTTTCAAATGCGGCTGTGGTTCAATTTCTCCTCAGACTGTTACCATGCCCCGTCCCCGCCAAAATGCCCCCCCCCCCCCCCCCTCCCCGCCATTTGGTGGAAGCAGCAAGGCTGCTTTCGGCCGCTGCTGCTTCTCCAGCAGTGATAGGAGCCCAGCACTTTGTAGCACAAACGGCTGCTCACCAATCCACTGGCGAGGTCTCTGCTTCAGCCGCGGCTGCCGGCTCACGGACCTGCCTTCCTCCCCCTCAGTGCTGCAGGCCTGGCTGTCAAGCGCAGCTGCAGGGCCTGCGGGTACCCCCCACCGGCCAGCATCAGTGAAAGGAAGCGATTCAGGGGCCTCGGCTCCTGCAGCCATTTAAGTTAAGTCCGCATCAGCACAGTCATCCCCCACAGCTTTCAGAGCTGGGAGGAAGAATTCTCCAGGCAGGGTCATGCAAACTCCGACTGGGCAGCAGGGGAGAGGTGGATTGTTAGTCTCCCCCACTGCAGAGGACAATTTCAATGCTGGACAGCAAGTGATTTTGTCACCTGGAGATTATAATTTGCCAAGGTTGGTAATGCCGGGAGGTGATTCATCACTTCTGCGCAAACACAGTCGGTATTGCAAGCTAGTGCGCAGCCCCCACCGGTGGCTTGGTCACTATATTTTACTCAGGGTGCTGCGCAGCAGTTAGTTCAGGCTCCTCTCGCTGGTGCTCAGCAGCAATTTGTTAACCCACAATTTCCTCAGCCTTTAGGGCATTTGTTTCAACTGAATATTTACCCACAATTCAACCAATTTGCATCAGCACCATATATGTATAATCAGTATGGGCAGTTAGTGCAACCGGTGATTAGCCATTTTGCTGGCTCACAGCAGGTTGTGCTGCCACCTTTGCCTCAGGCCCCTCCCCCGGTCAGGCCGCCATCTCCGAGGCAAGCGCCAGCGGGTACTCCTCCCATGCCCCATCAAGTGCAGGTGTCGACGGAGGCATCTGGGAGAATGGATTCTTTGGTTGAGGCAGGGTTTAATGCAGATTTGTTAAGTCCGCAGGTTGTAGCTTCTCACACAGATTTTGAGGCCGCTTCGACAACAGGTGCAGTACCAGATGAGCAGCCATCGACGAGTCAAGGTGCGGCGGGTGCGCCTTGCAACGTGGGACAAGCGGTTTCAGGGGATTCGGAGGCGGGTCCTTCCGCATCAGGAACGGGTGAGAAAAATTTAGAAGTACAGCTTAGCACGAATTTGTCTCATTCTGAGGATTCCTCGGATTCATCTAGTTCACTAGAGAATCCGGGCAAATTTATTCGAACATTCGTTCAGCATTTGAGAGGGAAGCGTAAGGGTTCAAAGAGAGTGCGTAGTGTAGCGGGCAGCTCGGTTTCCAATGCTACAGGTGATACTGTCCATTGTGCGAATACTGCAATATTGAGAGGAGTTAGGTCTAAAGTAATAACCAGAAGACTTCGTGTTTGCATGCACTGCGTTTGCTGAGGCATTTAACTTTGAGGTGTCTGCAGAAAAATATCAATTTGACTGCTAGGCATGTGCCTGCGGTTGAGAATGAGAGAGAGGATGCTTTAACTCGTTTTCAGTGGGATAGATTTGAAGGGTTAGCTCCATCAGCTAGGGTTGATGGTTTGTCCTGTCCTGATTTTGTATGGCAGATCATCAAGTTGACATGCGAGCGTTAGCGGTAAAAGCATTGGCCCCTGGAACTTTGAGGACATATTCTGTTGCTTGGAGTGACTGACAGGTGTACATGGCTTCCGGTGGTAGGGGTAAGAGTGTGCAGGATGCTATGTTAGAGTTTGTATGGTTGTGGCATGAGAGAGGTCGAACTAAAGTGGCTATGTCAGGCGCATTAGCGGGAATATCTTATTTTTCGTATTTGGAGGGTTTGGTTGATCCCACTAAATGTTTCCTTCTTTCCAAGGCATTAAAGGGCTGGGCTAGGGAGCAAGCGAGCTTAGGTGATGATCGTAGGCCAATTAATATAGGGCTTTTGAAGGATATAATATTGGCTACTTCCGGTATTGCATTGGGAAGTTATGAAATAATCCTTTTTCGTTTAGCTTTCATTTTAGCTTTCTTCAGAGCTTTAAGGATAGGGGAATTGGTTGCGGCGAGTAAAAAATCAATTAATACGGGTATTATGGCAAATAATGTAGTGCAGACGGATCAGCTAGGGAGAGGAAAATGGATTCTATTCCTGCGCATCTGTAACCGAGCATTTGTTCTGTAAGGTTAGCTGAAAGTTATTTCCATGAGGATCTTATTCCCTTGTCAAGATTTCAGTTGACCAGCATGTTTAATAAGTGTCTGATAGCTTTGGACCTTCCATTAGAGCAGTATGGTACACATTCTTTTAGGATAGGCGCTGCAATGTGCATGCTATCGACAGGTTATTCCATCGAAGCAATTAAACGGCTAGGTCGTTGGAAGTCAGATGCGGATAAGAGTTATGTCTGGGGCAATAAGTTGCATAGCTAGGTGCTCCAGCGAATTTGTTCTTTGGGAATCCCAGGGCCTTAAGCTACCCACCGTTAAAGGGGGTTTGGAGTTCTCTTCACCTTTTTCCTCATTAAAATTTTTAGGTTTGGTGTAGTTCGCCTCCATCTGGGTCACCTAAATAACTCAATACACAGAAATAATGCTCAAGAACAAAGCGCTCAGTGCAGTTTCATAGCTGATACTTAATGTCCATATGTGTCTAAAAAGAGGGGGTCCAGCTTCAATATGTCTCCTCCTGTTGTGATACAGATGACTCTTCTACTCCACAAATTGTCTCATGATGATATGCAATAAAACATAATGATAACACATCATAGTGTAGTATGTCCAAAAATTATTTTTCTCAAACTATATCAAATCCACTCAGAATAGATGGCGTACCCCACTCACAATGGGAAAAAACAGTGTCCGCGCATAAAGGTATCTTTGTCTGTAATGGTATGGTTAATGATGAAGATAAATGCGTACCATACTCACTCAATGATAAGCATGGATCCTCACGTAGCGGTTTCTTTCTGAACTGCTCCAATGATGTTACCTTTCATTAATCCATTATACGGAACACGGGAGACGTTTCATATGACTCCATATATTCTGAGTGGATTTGATATAGTTTGAGAAAAATAATTTTTGGACATACTACACTATGATGTGTTATCATTATGTTTTATTGCATATCATCATGAGACAATTTGTGGAGTAGAAGAGTCATCTGTATCACAACAGGAGGAGACATATTGAAGCTGGATCCCCTCTTTTTAGATACATATGGACATTAAGTATCATTCTATGAAACTGCACTGAGCGCTTTGTTCTTGAGCATTATTTCTGTGTATTGTATTTTTATTAGGGTGAAGTGGCCCTTCCATTCTCAAGTGGCTGCACCAGTGTGTTTGCGCCTTGGGTACCTGATTATATATATTTTTTGGACACCTAAATAACTCAGTTTCCCCTACCTTGCCAGCGGTTGGTTTTAAATATGTTACTAATGTTTACAAATGTTATTGTTTTTCACAGATTTTTTGACTTTGTCAAGCCGGGTGTGGATTGTGGGGCATTCTTATGTCTATTGGGCAGGAAGGCATCTGGCATCTAAATCATGCCCCTTTAGTGTCAAGTGGATGGGGGTAAGGGGTATGAGATGGCGTAATTTATTGAACTTGCTATGGGAGTCAGAGGAAAAGTGGGGTGCCCAAGATTGTTTAATTGTACATCTAGGCGGTAATGATCTGGGTATATGTAAAGGAATACAGCTCATTAATGACATGAAGAGGAATTTTCAGTTAATTATGGAGCATTGGGTGTTAGGGTGATCTGGTCTGAGGTTGTACTTCGTAGATTTTGAAGGGGCAGCCAAGGTGGAGCTGCTCTGGATAGGGTGAGGAGAAAGCTTAATGCTGCTGTCTCTAGGTATGTTTGTTGTTTAGGGGGGCAGGTTGTAAAGCACCCCGAGTTGCATTATGAGTTGGTGAATTTGTATAGGCCGGACGGGGTGCATTTATCTGAGATTGGTATAGAGTTCTTCATCACAGCCTTGTTGAAGGGTTTAAGGGAAGTGTGAGGCGTTTAACTTATGGTGGCGGTTTCGTTGTCTGGCGTCTCCAAGTTGGCGGAAAGCGGTGCTCCTCGGCGGCTCAATTCAGCGCAGCAAAGCTTGGCTAACTTTTTCCCTTTAAGAAAAGGCGAGTCGGTCACTACCTCAGGGGAGGACCAGGTCATCATCTTAAGGAGGAACCAGCACTATGTTAGTGAAGGGGAGGTGGTTCTACACAAGATGGATTGCTCAAGGGGAGGACAACGCCGCCCCAGTTGTTTAGTGATTCAAACTTTTTAAGCCATGACCCAGGTGGCACTGCTTTTTTTGCCACCAGGGAGTAATATTTCCAATTCTAATTTGAATTTAATAAATTTGACTGTGACCAAATTTTTCCAATCTATACAGTGGTCCGTGTCTTTATTTATTATTTAATTGGTTAAGTGTGGCCTAGTTATAAAACATATAGGTGAATTAAAAAGATTGATAACCTGTATAGGCTAGAGAGAATATAAGCACCCTGTTTGTTATGAAGCTATACTGGCTGGAACTGGTTTGTGTGTTGATATTTGCTCATATGGGGTTAAGGCTGCCAGTTAGGCAGTTAGCCAATGAGGGGAGGTCTGGTAGGTGGGTTATGTTATGTTATATAAGTGGAGGCTGAGGAATTCAAATTCCTCTTGCCATTTTGTGATCCCTCCCACCCACCCAGCATATACTTTTTATTTTTTCAATGTTTCACATTGGAATAAATTGTTATAGTTATTCCAGCAATGGAAGGCGCAGCGGGCAGAAAGCAGTGCTCCTCAGTGGCTCAATTTAGCGCAGCAGAGCTTGACTAGCATTTCCACTTTGAGAAAATGCGAGTCGGTCACTACGTCAGGGGAGGACCAGGTCACCACCTTAAGGAGGGACCAGCACTGTGCTAGTTAAGGGAAGATGGTTCTACCCTAGATGGATTGTGCAAGGGGTGGAAAACTCTGACCCAGTTGTTTAGTGATTCAAACTTTTTAAGCCATGGCCAAGGTGGCACTGCTTTTTTCGCCACCAGTGATTAATATTTCCAATTCTTATTTGAATTTAATAAATTAGGCTGTGACCTCCTTTTTCCAATCTATGCAGTGATCCGTGTCATTATTTATTATTTAGTTGGTTAAGTGTGGCATAGTAATAAAACATATGGGTAACTTATGAGTGTATGAGGGGGGTGTAAGCTCTTTTTATAAAGCAATAGAAATGTAACATTTGCTCCATGCATGGTGATTGGTCTGATTGCCCAGGGTGCAAAATGTATTCACAAATCTTCATTTTGGACATAGTGGGGCTGATTCTCAGCTGGACGCAGCCACAGGCGTCTCTATATCTAGTGGTGTGACACTGGGTCTTTATACAGCTGCCTCTACAATGCCCTTCCCTGGTGATATCTGCATGTCCGAATGTGTAAGGACTGAGTCACCTACTGTCAGCGTCCATAAGCGCTGAAATACTGATTGGTGCATCTTTAGATGGGATCCAGTCTGTAGGTCGACAGTAAGTAGGTCGATACTGTCTAGGTTGACCACTATTGGTCGGCAGTAAGTAGGTCGACATGGTTTCTAGGTCGACAGGGACTAAAGATCGACATGTTCTAGGTCGACATAACAAAAGGTTGACGTGAGTTTTTCAAAAAAATATACATTTTTTGAACTTTTTCAAACTTTACGATCCACGTGGACTACAATTGGGAACGGTAACCTGTGCCGAGCGCAGCGGTAGCAGAGTGAGGCACCTTGCCCGAAGCATGGCGAGCGAAGTAAGCCATGCGAGGGGACACGGTGCACTAATTGGGGTTCCCGGTCACTGTACAGAGAAAACTACACCAAAAAAAGTAAAAGAAACCTCATGTCGACCTTTTCTCATCTCGACCCTTTCTTATGTCGACCTAGTACATGTCGTCCTAGAGTCCCTGTCGACCTAGAAACTATGTTGACCTACTTACTGTCGACCAATAGTAGTCGACCTAGACACTGTCGACCTACGCCGTAACATACCACACCCCTTTAGATACCACCAGCGGTCGCACCATCAACACTTACTCTAGCCGTATGGCAGATGCAGATTCTCCATTTAAGTATGGCCTCCAGTGTAAGCAGTTGAACATTGTTGTATGAAGTCATTTTCAGCGACACACTGAGACACTCCCACAGCACACCCATAAGATGGCTCATCTATGTGCTCGCATTAAGCCACCACCCTGTCACCACCCAAGAATCCCTGGGCAGGCAACAGAAATCTTGGGGCTCTGTACAGTGTTATCTCTTGGGAGTTACGGTCTTCTGTCTAGTTCACCAAGGGTCAAATCAGTTACGGTCTTCTGTCTAGTTCACCACTACACCTTGTGAGCTCACAATTGTAAAGGTGAAGGTGATTGTTCCAACTGTGGAGTTTGACGGATTTCCTGAACTGTACTGTGAGGTTATTTTAACTGTATATGAATTGCTTTTAATAAAAAGCCTTTTTGGTATCTTTTCTAATTAGGCCTTTGGCCATCTCTTTTGGGTGATTTTTTTGGTGTGAGGGTCTACTTATAGGTATTAAACATACAAAACTCACACTGTGGAGTGAACTCTCTGGAATATGCAGGGAATAAGGAAATTGAATACAAGCATATTTTAAGGCAAAATACTAAGCACAATTAATTTTTGTTTGTTGAAATTGGGTTGTAGGAGTCCACAAACAGGGGCCCCTTCCAAATTGCTGCTAGTGTTCCGACATTTTTTGTATCTGTGTGTATATATATATATATATATATATATATATATATATATAATTTTTTTTTAAAGCGCAACTGAATTTGCTGCGCTATGTAAGAAACTGTTAATAAATAAATATATTTATTTATCTATACACATATATAAGTATGCATATCTCTCCTTCCTCCCTCACACACCCCACAGTATGTCTCTCCCCAATAACTCCATGATGCTGCATTCCCAGCTCCCCCACCCCATCCCAAAGCCTTGTATTCCCTCACCAAGCCATTCTTACCCCAGGGAGAGACTCACCTGTGAGACTGCGGGAAGAGACTCACCATCATTTCTTGCTGACATTGCATTCTTTCCCATAATCTCCTGAGGTGCTGCTCCTATACCATAGGGAACTCTCTTACAGACTAAAAGTTGCCAGTAATACTTTATTTGTGACTAGACATGGGTACAGGGCCATTGAATATGGAATTGTTTTGTATTTACTAATACCCCTTTCTGACATAAGCCAAAAAGCCTGGAATTTTTCCTGTGCATGCGCATCGACCTGGGTTTTGGCTATGTCTGAAAGGGCTTGACGCGGGTTGACAGTCCCGGATCTATTACCCACCAATTGACCAGGGTTTTTACCAGGACTTGCAGCTTGGGTTAGTGCCCCGGCTTATGTCTGAAAGGTATGACCCGGGTTATGGGTAAAATAATTAATTGTCAGGGAACATCTCCAAGTGCCTACTTTAAGTTAGAAGACATGGATCACTGGAAAACCCGGGTCTGGTGTGAAGAGACCCGGGTCCAAGCCGGGTTAAAGCCTGGGTTTTAAGTCTGAAAGGAGTATTAATGACCTATCTTACTTAGAATTATATTTTGGTATACTATATATAATCTCTGCATTAAATTATGTATTCCTTTTATTGTTTTACCTAAATGTTTTACCTAAATCGGTACATATAAATGCGAAAGCCCCCACTGACTGACTGACTGACTCACTCACTCACTCACTCACTCACTCACTCACTCACTCACTCACTCACTCACTCTCTCATCACTAATACTCTTACTTTCCAATATGTTAGGAAGCTAAAATTTAAAATAGGTGTTCTGCATGTGGGATATAGGAAAACTACTGTATGTAATTAGAATTTAAAAAAACCTCCCCAAAGGGGATGAAAAAGGTGTTGAGATAATAACGTCATTACTGATGCATGTCTTGCGTTGCGTGAATGATAACGCCCAAACGGACAATCAGATCTAAATTTGGATTGCATCTCCAGTGTGTAGAATTTAATAAACTACAAAAATGGTCCCATCACTTTTTACCATATCTGCAACGGGCGTTCCTCGGGTAATGGCAAGAACCATGGATGAATATTTACATACATTAAAATGTCTCATATTTACAGCTATATAGATTTACCAAATTTTTAACACTCATTTATATTTACAACCTTGAAAATCAGAAACTCCCATACTAAGAACAAGTAGAACAGCTAGTTCTCAAAAAAATGCACAAAAAATTTAAAAAGACAGTAATGTCTAAAATGTAAATGTGCATATATGAACTAAGAAGGCAAACTGCTCTGTTCATTCTTATTTAAACTTATAGTTAAATTGTCTTTACCGGCCAACTGCATTACAAAAGAATCCACGTTATATATTAAATCTGTGCCTAAAAGATTCATGATAATGGAAAAATCAATGAAATGGTAAACTATAGTATATCAGTTTTTTGTTCATGCCTCTATATGTGAAGCCTCCAAACTGTCCCAAAAAATTCTGTCCCAATCTGCTGCTTTACTTTAGAGTAATGCAAGGTATAGACACAATCCCCTCCCAAACGCACATTTATATTTTTCTACCAAAAATACACAGTTTTGCGTTGAGGTACTATGTGTCACATTTTGAATGCAATACATCCAGCCACTTATCAGGTGCGTAGCAGCGTTAATAAATAGATTGAGCGGCGTAAGTCTGTACCAGGTGCCCGGAGGCAAGATAAATATTGGTGCCCCCTCCCCATCCCTATATATAGACAAATATATGCGGTGGAGGGGCACCAATAGTTATCTTGCCGAACATATATATATCCCACCATTCTTCACAAGCATAACAGCATATGCTTGTAGAAAATTCCAAAGGACAGCTCTTGCGGTAAGAGCTGTTCTTTGCTATGATAGGATTTCCTGGAGTCCTGTCTGCGCATGCGTGGGCTGATGCGTGCCATTGGGAGCGATACAGCACATACGGAACACAGACACCTCGTTTCTAATCGTCTCCTGGTGCCCCTTCTACTCTGCCTCCTCTGCACTAGTGAAAGAAGGCTCTGCCCTCCCGCAGAGTGTCAGACACAATAGGGAGTCTGAGGTGAGCGCTGTATCTGTACCGGCTGTCTTTATCATAACAGCTCCTCGCACGTCCCCCGTCCCCCCTCGTAGCAGAAGCTTTTCTTTCAACTTTCACAGTCACTGCATTCGCGCACAAATGTCGTGCCTCCCTGCAGGTGAACGCTGGAGGGACCGCGTCACAGCCCACGGCGGGCTTCCAGGAATGAATCAGTTTGACTCATTGCTGCCATCACGGAACTGGAGACAACGGAGGCGCGGTGCCCCCTTCAGGGCAGGAGCCCAGCGGCAGCCGACTCCGTTGCCTCCAGGAGTTCCACCTCTGAATAGATTGTTCCCTCTCATGGATCCCCTTCATGGACCATCTATAGATAGCGTTGCCTAATGGGTCCAAGCTCTGGAAAGTGTAATGTTCCGGTGCTTGTATTTATGGGAAGTGCAGCCAAAGCTAAAAGTGGTATCCCACTCTTTGTTATTTCACTAACGTCCTAGGGGATACTGGGATGGTACTTGTACCATGGGGTATAGATCGGGTCCATAGGAGTCTGGCACTTTATGAAATCTTCAGTGTGTGCTGGCTCCTCCCCTCAATGCCCCTCCTGCAGACTCAGTTTAGAAAAATGTGCCCAAGGAGTCAGGTGCATTCTCTGGCGCTCCAGAGTGTTTTCTTCAATAATTTATTTTAGTTTGTTATTTTCAGGCACCAGTCTGCCTGCTTTGTGGGACTTGGGGGGGGGGGACACACCGAACCAACCTCTTATAGGGTTAATGGTCCAGATACCCGCTGACAGGACAAAGCTCCTGAGGTGCTGTTTCACATTACCCCCAGGGTGTGCGTGCACGCCGACAGCATGCCGCCACCCCTAACAGATGCTGAAGACACTGGTGCGGTGAGTACAGACACCGGGGCACTGGTTAGTGGGTCCCCGGTTACAGTGGTGGCATAAGGGCACTTGGCTGCGGGTTGCAGTGCCCGCTGCGGACACCAACACTGGCACTGGTACAGAAAGGTGTTTTAACCCCATTTTTTTAAATTTGGAGTTAACTGCCAGTATAAATACACACAGGGACCGTGTGCCATTACGGGGATGGGGCTTCCCAGAGAGTGGGAACAGCGGCTCAGAGGCACTATTTCCTGCTGCTTTAGACTCCAGGCTGCTCCTCCAGGGATCCTACAAAAGTCACCTTGTACTGGTACCAGGAAGATTTATAGAAGGGGGGAGCATATATATTGTCAGAAAACTAGTTGCCTTATCTAAGGCTCTGGTTTAGCTGTTGTGGCATTGTGTGCTGGTCTCATCCCTCTCTTATATATCTCCATTCAGGCTATCTGGGGTTCTGTGTTATTTACATAGTAACATAGTAACTAAGGTTGAAAAAAGACAATTGTCCATCGAGTTCAACCTATTTGTAGTCTCCTATGCAGTCTTATTATAGGACTAGTTATTTTTATGTTAGGACTAGTTATATTAACAATAATGCATGCCTACACACCATAACCCTGAATATCTTTATCCAATAGGAATTTATCTAACCCATTCTTAAAGGTGTTGACTGAGTCCGCCGTTACTACTCTCAGGCAGGGAATTCCAAACACGTATTGTCCTTACTGTGAAAAAAACTTTTCGCCTCAATGTGCGGAAACTCCTCTCCTCTAACCTAAGCAAGTGACCACGTGTTTCACTAATACTGCGTTATTTTACTACTAGTGTGTGTGTGTGTGTGTGTGTTCTGTTATATCAGCATGTCTGTCAAAAAGGCTGTGTGTCCATCCTGCAACCCAAGTTTTCCCCTCCTCCAGGGGGTCCTTGTTATGTAATCAGTGCTCTCTTCCTTATCAGGGAAGCAGTACTAAGGAGCCAGAATGGCTGGATTCTATTAAGGGAATGATAGCTAATATTAATTCTGAATTGGCTACTGCCAGACAGGAAAGACAAATGCTAAAACAATCTGTGGGTGATTTTATTAGTCAATGCTGCTGACCCCAGACCGGCTCCTCAGCACCCCCTGCTGGTCTAAGATAAATGCACACTCCCACATGTACTCCAATCTGACTCTGAAAATGAAATGGCAGATTTGGAAGAGGGTGAAGTTGACACTAGTGACAATACTATATCTCAGGGTGTGGAAGCCCTAATATATTCTATTAGGGAAGTTCTCAATATACCAGATAAAGAGACAGAACCTCATGAAGAGTTGTTTTTTAATGTAAAACCTAAATCTGCTGCCACTTTTCCTGTCTCAAAGGAATTAAACACACTTTTTAAAGAGGCGTGGGTTAATCCTGACAAGAAATTTCAAACCCCTAAGCGGTTGCTGAATTCCTTCCCTTCTCCCCCCTGAGGATATGAAGGTGTGGGAAAACCCTCTGATTGTGGATACCTCAGTGTCCAGGCAGTCACGTAAGATTGTGCTGCCTGTACCTGGTGACCCTGCTGACAGTAAAATTGAGACTACACTCAAATCCATTTACACTGCAGTAGGAGTCACACAGAAGCCCACCATTGCTTGTGGTTGGATCACAAGGGCCATGGTCAAATGGTCTAGTAATGTAATTGAAGGGTTTGACACCATGCCTCCGTATGAGATCTTGACTCTACTGCAACATACACAAGATACTGCTAACTTCATGAGTGAGGCAATCAAGGAGACAGGCCTCATTAATGCCCATTCCACGGCTATGGCGGTCTCCGCCTGCAGAGCTCTGTGGCTGCAACAATGGACAGTGGATGCTGATTCTAAAAAAGGCGTGGAGAATCTTCTCTTCACGGGGGATGCCTTGTTTGGGGAGGAACTAAGCAAGTGGATTTCTCAAGCAACGACAGGAAAGTCCACCTATCTGCCGTCTGCTGCGCCTCCGGCTAGACGTCTTATCCCGGTCCCTCTCTACAGCCCTTTTGTGTGGCCAGATTTAGAGGCAGGGCCAGGGGTGCCTCAAATGCAGCCAGAGGAAATAGAGGTAAATCTTGCAGACCAGCGACTGCTGGATCACTGGACCAGACTTCAGGATCTGCCTCCACAAAGCCCTACGCATGACGGTTGGCCCCAGCTGCAGTTGGACTTTCAGGTGGGTGCTCGACTGCAATATTTTGCCCAGGTATAGGACCCTTAGGTGAGGGATCTCATATCCTGGGGCTACCAGTTGGAATTTCAAGCACTCTTTCCTCACAGATTCTTAAGGTCGGGCTTACCAGCTTCACCTGTAGCAAGCGTTACCTTGCAGGACACCATTCAAAAACTTCTCCACACACAGGTGATTGTTCCAGTCCCTCCTCCGCTCAAAAGCAAGGGATTTTATTCAAGCCTGTTTGTGGTACCAAAACCATACGGTTTGGTATGGCCTATCTTGAACCTCAAATCTCTGAACCCGTATCTCTACATGTGTTCAAGTTCAAAATGGAATCTCTAAAAGCAGTGGTTTCGGGCCTGAAAGAAGGGGAATTCCTGGTATTCCTAGATATCAAGGATGCCTATCTGCACATCCTGATATGGCCCCCTCATCAAGCTTATCTTAGATTCGCAATAAAAGACCACCACTTCCAGTTCCAGGCCTTGCCCTTTGGCCTCTCCATGGCTCCGAGGGTGTTCACAGAAGTTATGGCAGACATGATGCTGCAACACCGCATGATGGGTGTGAACATAGTCCCTTACTTGGACAATCTCCTCATGGTCCAGGGACCGTCTGTCACAAAGCATCTAATTGACTACACGTCTTCTTACGGACCATGGATGGGTCCTAAATTTAAAAAAATCACACCTGGAACCATCGCAGAGGCTTCAATTCCTGGGGATGATACTGGACACTGTGTCTCAGAAAGCATTCCTCCCTATGGACAAAGCCTTGACAATTCAGACTATGGTCTGCTCTGTGCTCAGGCCCCGCAAGAACTTGGTGCACCTTTGCATCTGACTCCTAGGCAAGATGGTGGCCTCATATGAGGCAATCCAATATCCATGCCCGTCCGTTCCAACTGGATCTGCTGGACAAGTGGACAGGGTCTCACCTGCACAAGCACCAGGGAATATCCCTGTCGCCAAAAGCAATGATCTCCCTGTTATGATAGTTGCAAGTCTCTCACCTTGTGGAGGGGTGGAGTTTTGGAACCCAGTCTTGGACTCTGTAGACAACAGATGCGAGCCGTGGTTGGGGGGCTGTGACCCAGGGAGCTCAGTTCCAGGGGAGGTGGTCGAGTCAGGAGTCTTCTCTCCCGATAACTGTTCTGGAACTCAGGGCGATTTACAATGCCCTTCTGCAGGCCTCTTCTCTCCTCCAACATCAAGCCATACAGGTCCAGTCGTACAATGCCACTGCGGTGGCATACATAAACCGTCAGGGAAACAAAAAGCAGGGCTGCAATGTAAGAGGTGTCAAAGATACTCCTCTGGGTGGAAGCCAACGCAAGGGCCATATTGGCCGTATTCATTACAAAATTACATCTGGAAAACATACATACCCCTCTAACACTAATAAATGTGCTCCTCAAGGGGGGATAAATAACTTGCTTTCCACACCATTATTATCATACTCCACCTGCCAGTCATCAACCCTGAACAGCCTTTTGAAATGCATGGGGCTACAAGTATTTAGTTAGTATTTATTGTTTCCAATGTAACATCAGGCACATTATTTATTAATAGTGGCAACAGACACACACACACACACACACACACACACACACACACACACACACACACCAGACTTGGTAAGAAAATATGCTGCCACTGGGCATGTGCAGCAGCTCCATTCCACCATTTATACAGCATGTTGCGCCCGCTGGCCATGCTGTGGGGAAGGGAGATGTCTGGGCAACTGGAAACGACCCCTGCATTTGCCTACGGCTTGAGGGTTCCTATTGGTTGGCACATGGTCACCGCATAGCCCTGTTTTGCATTCAACTGATGTTGCTGTCAGGGTGAGAAATTGGTTTGTGTGGCCTTGTTGTGTGGATTGCCATCTGCATTCTGGCTCTGCAGCAGACAATGCTAGTAATGACTGACATTTTGTAATATTATCAGTTATATTATATAACCATGAATCTCACAAAACGGACATATACAAGATAAAAAAACTTCATAAAATAATTCTTTACCAGGTGCTAACTACATCAGTAGTTTACAGCAACTGATTGTAATATAAATTTTACATGGTGGAATGTGTAGTGCGTTACAAGGCAAATATTGAATACCACAGTAATAATAATAATAATAATAATAATAATTATTATTATTATTATTATTTTATTTATATAGTGCTCTTTCTCCAACAGGACTCAAGGCGTACTCAGTATGAATGATATTAGATATTTTCTCATTCTAAAATATCTTACCAGTAAATAATGCCAACAGTAGTATGTAAAACATATCACCAGAAGAGCAGGGAATATTAGATTGTACATATGTTAGTGAGAAATTATTGTGTACTCTCATATATGTGTGCTCTCTTTGATGTATAATATTAACCAATGTCTTCTATGGGGAATATGTATCCCATCAGCACATTTAAGATTTGACACCAGTGAACTTGTCCTGGAGTTCACTTAAGCACCACCCTAGTCTCAGAGCAAGCTGCTTGCACACAATTAATGAGCTTAGGCTATTCTAAACCTATCCAGATCTATTCCAGCACGGGGCATACACTCGTCCAAGTAAACCCTCACTCTGAGTGCCAAAAGCCTTGGAAGCTGGCTGAAGAAGCTGAACACAATAAGTTGCTTACAATTTGCTTATTAATCAGCTCCTCTAAATAAATACATTAATGCTGGTGATGTAAGCCTCCCGAAAGGGATTATTTTGTCACATTCCGACTCAGATCTTTATTTGCGTACTGATGTATTATTTAAATTGTATTATTCTATGGGGGAGATTCAAATGTTTGAAAAGTCAGTTGGGAGTCTGTTTATTCCTATCTAATAGACAGGAAAAAACAGACACCCAACCGACTTTTCAAACATTTGAATCTCCCCCTACATGTTTTCTATACATTCAGGCCACTTACAAACATGCTTTCAGCATAGATTGCATTCTTGCAGAGTGCAATACAATACATGGAGAATATCACTGTCATGGATACACTAATACTGGTGTTTGCAATAAGTGCAACAAAGAAAACACGGGAGCTATCAGATTCCTAACTTGTAATACTTGCAGCCTATACATAATAATTGCTCTAAATGTCACATTGGCAGGTGATGGCAAGCAAAGGCTGTACTCAAATATATGCAAATGTGATGATCTGATGCTGGCATGTCAAATTCTAATTAGCTCCCGAGCCAATTTAATGGACAAAATCCAGTAAAGTTCAGTCTTTGATGTACGAAAAGCTATGCAGATACCCGTTTGCTGTTACTACTACACTGATTTCATTTAACTACAATTAATTTTAAAACAGTTTTTAAAACAAACATTTTACTTTTTAAAATGGCATGTTCATAGCATTTCAGTAATATTTGAAGTCAATATACAAAATTTTTTTTGGTATGTAATGTTATCACCATACTCCAATATTGTGAATAATTAGCTTAGTGTGCCCTTCTGTTGTTTTGTGTCATAAATTCCATAAATATCATTCAAATTAACTGTTGGTGCTGGCAGAAGATCCAGTGGAGACGTTTAAAACAGCTGATGGCAAAGTGGTTCAGGCCATGTTCATGTAGGTTCGAATATGTTTGAGCCAGTTTGCACATGTTTGAATTAACTTTGAAATACTTTGGTCTTTTTTAATAGCAAAAGGTGAACCTTGAATGCAAACAAAGTGCAAACACTGCTATCCATAGTTTGATATAATAATTATAAAATTACTTTTTTATTAAACAGAATAGTATTTAACACTGTTCCTTTATCCTAGAACTTTCTTCAGGGATACCTGTATCCCTGAAGAAAGTTCTAGGATAAAGGAACTGAAATGTTGGATTAACTTCTGCTTGCAAATAGCATTATTTTAACACATTGATAAATTGTGTGAGTGCCATCAGTCCTGGGGGTATATTTACAAAGATTCGTGTTTTTTGCCGTTTTTAAGGGTGTTTGAACTCGAATGGTATCGGGTGCATTTTACTGCAACTTTTTGAATCCTGATACGATCATTCACTAAGCTGCCGATTTTTCCAAATTCGTATTTTCCGATGTCGATGTGATTCGTAATGTCAGGCAGTGTTTTACGGGAGTGATGAGTAAAACACTGCCTGACAAAACACAAGGAATCCCGGCCGGATCTGTGAGATCCGTGCAGGGCTTCATTGTGTACCTTAAGAAGGTGTTTAAAGTGTTAAAAATTCAGAAAAAAATTGCTTGGGGTCCCCCCTCCTAAGCACAACCAGCCTCGGGCTCTTTGAGCCGGTCCTGGTTGACAAAATATGGGGAAAAAATGACAGGGGTTCCCCCATATTTCATCAACCAGCACAGGGCTCTGCGCCTGGTCCTGGTTAAAAAAATACGGGGGACAAAAGCGTAGTGGTCCCCCGTATTTCTTAAACCAGCACCGGGCTCCACTAGCCAGGTACATAATGCCACAGCCGGGGGACACTTTTATTGTGGTCCCGGCGGCCCTGGCATTGCATACCCAACTAGTCACCCCTGGCCGGGGTACCCTGGAGGAGTGGGAACCCCTTAAATCAAGGGGTCCCCCCCTCCAGCCACCCAAGGGCCAGGGGTGAAGCCCGAGGCTGTCCCGCCCATCCAAGGGCGGCGGATGGGGGGCTGATAGCCAAGTGTAAAAAAAAATCAGAATATTGTTTTTAGTAGCAGTACTACAAGTCCCAGCAAGCCTCCCCCGCAAGCTGGTACTTGGAGAACCACAAGTACCAGCATGCGGTGGAAAACCGGGCCCGCTGGTACCTGTAGTACTACTACTAAAAAATACCCCACAAAAAACCAGACACACACACCGTGACAGTAAAAGTTTATTACATGCATGCACACCTCCAAACATACATACTTACCTATGTTCACACGAGGCTCGGTCCTCTTCTCCATGTAGAATCCTCGGGGTACCTGTGAAAAAAATTATACTCACATAATCCAGTGTTGCTTGTCTTCTTTGTATAATCCACGTACTTGGCAAAACAAAAAAACGGAAACCCGACCACGCACTGAAAGTGGTCCCATGTTTACACATGGGACCCCTTTCCCCGACTGCCAGGACCCCCCCTGACTCCTGTCAAAGAGGGTCCCTTCAGCCAATCAGGGAGCGCCACGTCATGGCACTCTCCTGATTGGCTGTGTTCTCCTGTAGTGTCTGTGAGGCTGCACACGGCAGAGATACAATGTAGCGCCTATGCGCTCCATTGTATCCAATGGTGGGAACTTTGCGGACCGCCTAGTTGGATGTGGATATATTTATATATATATATATATATATATATATATATATATATATTTTGTATATATCTACCTATCTATGGAGTGCTTGAATTGTGTGATGGTATGTCATATGTGGCAATATGACTGCTCCCAACGCTAGTCGCAGCTCATGGACTGACGGTCATTAAGTGGCAGCATTTTGAATTTGGCACTGGACGAGAGACAATCATGGCTTGCAGACCAGCAGCCAATCAGATAGCCACTCCTATTTGGCTGCTGGTCCATGAGCCGTGAATGGCTTGTGTTCAGTGCCAAATTCAAAATGCCACGAAGGAGCAGAGGAAAGAAGCTCTCCTGAAATAAAAAAGAAGGAAGCCACAGAAGAAGCCCTGGTGGAAGAAAAAAGAGTAGGTGCATGTTAGGTGGGCAGCAAGCACGTGACCTTGGTAAGTGACTCTGGGCATTAGGCCCAGGTCACTGTGTCATTATTTTGAAGTGGAAGGATGGATATATCAGGGGGGCTTAGGCCTTGGTTTAGCAAGATAAGAAAAAAGCAGCGCTTGAGTCTTGCAGATAAATTAAGTAAAAGACGGTGTGAGGGTTAGACTGCAGGGGGTGGTGGGTGGGAGGCTTAGGTTTAGGCTGCAGGAAGGGTATGGGTTAGGTTTAGGCACCACCAGGAAGGGTTAGGCTGCAGCCCGGGGGGGGGAGGGGGTGATAGCTTTAGGCTGCTGGAAGGGAGGGTAGTGGAGAAATGGGGGAAGGCAAGTATACTTACCTTGCCCCTGTCAGGATTCTCAGCATCAAGATGCCACGGTAGGTATACTGACCACCGGCATCAAGACCAATCCCAACTTGAGCAGGCTTATGGGTGCTGTGGGGGCCTGAGCAAACCCAATATTTGTACCACCACTAAAACTGAACTGTCCTGCTTAAATCAGGATGGTTGGGAGGCATGCTGATGTTCTTTTTGGTCTAGTTAGGTTTATATATATTGAGTAGTATCGTTTCTTATCTCCACGTTATATTTTACTGATCTGCTTTTTAAACACAAAACAAAACAAAAAACAATCTGCTACTATGATTGTCTGCCCACCTCCATGTGGGTACAAGATTCGGCACATCATACAAACTTGCTGATCTTGTGATTTATTTTCATTTGCATGATAGTTACTTTATGTTTTAAAACGTCACTCTCAGCTTCCACAGAATGCTACTTCTTTCAACTGAGAACAATAAGAAAGACAGATTTTCATTGAAAGTGTTTTTTTTTTGTTTTTTTTATAGCAGGGAACTGGTTACTCCCACTTCAGTGTTAACCCACCATTACAGAGGGAAATAAGATCTGACTTAACCCCATACGAGTTCCTGGACTACTAACTGTGCTGCTAGGCCCTCCAGACGGTTGAATTGGGGTTAAATGTGTGGTAGTCTGAGGAGGAGAGGAACTTATTGTCTATGGCATGTAAAATTAAGACAGTGATTTTCTCTACCAACTATAGGCAAATGCAGACACAGAGTCGTTTCTCTCCCAGAACATAATACACAATGCTGAGCACTGTTTTCTTTTTCCCATAAAGTTGCGCTTTATAAACCTTTATGGACAGAATTTAGGCAATGGTACAAGATTTTGGAAATGTAATCCTTTTTTGCTCTCCCCCTCTGTAGACAAACCCTTTTGTGGCTCTGGATAATCCCATTAGGAAATGAGATTTGAATGCGTTTGTATTGTGTCGAGTTATTGATATTCCAAAACAGGCTCATGAGAAAAATGAAAGGGTTTAAATACTACAAAAAGTAGCTGTGTCAGAAAGAAATCTGGAACTTTCATACAGCAGCCAACTCATGCCTTTAGTTTATTAGTTAGAAACAAACGTTATTACTTCCCCAGCTCCGGCACAGGGGAGATGAAATTCAAAGCTTCTTATATGTTTTCCTATTAAATGCCATTACCCGATTAAGTCACATCTAGAAAGTATAGGAAGCCAGCTTAAAAAAAAGAGAAAAGTTTGATTAAAGTTTATGGTAACACACTGTGTATCAAATGTATTTATTAAAACTTAATGACGTGGCTGAAGAGGGTGTGCAACGCTTGCTTTAATAATCGTAAAAAATTAACTGTTTGTTTTCTAAGAAGTAGTTTAACTGGCTTTGATACACCAGGTGAGCCCCAGCTTGTGCTATGGTCAAAGGCACATTGCTGTCTTCTGTGATATACAAGTAATGTGTCATGTTGACTACTTGTAGTTGTACTTGCCTTAGGGACTTGTTCAAAAAACTTCTGCTTTGTATTTAATATTATTAATTTTTAAATCATCAGTTTTGAATGCTACATAGTAAAAATTGTAATTTTTTTTACATGTCTACTAAAATAATTACAGGTTTCCATGTGCCCAGTGTCGGACTGGCTCACAGGAGTACAGGAGAAACTACCGGAGGACCCCACTTCCTGTGGCTCCACCCCCTCTAGGGATCAGGATCCAGACTGTGCACTTGAATCATACTTGCCTACTCTCCTGGAAAGGCCAGGAGGCTACCATAAATGGGGTGGCACTCCTGCCTCACCACCCCCTAGAGAGTCGGCAAACCTCCTGCAGCCTGCTCACCGCTAGAAAAGTAGAATCTGCAATCCTTTCTTTTGCATGCTGGGGGACGCCCATCGCAGGCAGAATGGCCAGCCCAGCGGCTTTCATTTAATTTAATTGCGGTCGCAGGAACTATGGACGACCTCCTGCAGCCACAGCTAGGCTGCATATGCAGGAGATCCGCCGCCATTTTTTCCATCAGAGCAGCTGCATGTGATGTCACGCAGTCACCACAAAAATGCAGCCGACCTGCCCCCGTTTTCCTCGCGCCACCCCTGTAAGTGTCCGTCACCTCCCCCCGCCTGCCCTGCGAACGACTTTGCCTGTCAATCAGGCAGAGGTGTTTGCACCTATTGCGAGCCAAATGCATTTGGCGGCCGTGCACTGGTGCCGCCGACAGGTTATTGCGGTCACATCGCTCAGGGATGCGACCTGAATAAACCACTATAACATGAATTATACATTGTACATATGTTACATTATACTGCACAGCACTGTGGTATATTTTCTACAGTGCACTGCTGTTATTAATTACCATGCATGCACTAGCAGTGTTTTCTCAAGGATCTCAGACTCTAATGGTTAGCCAATGCATTCCCCCAGTGGACCCTTTATGCCCCAGTCCGACACTGCCTGTGCCCCTTTATTTGATAAGAGTAATTACACTGCCATAAAAAACCTAATCCATGTCTTTTTGTCCTTGCTAAGCCATAGGTATCCTTATATCTACATTCATCTACCACCAATGACATTCTACAGGGTTCACGCTATCCTTTTTATAGTTTGTTCGCACATCAAGTTACATGAGTAGTTGATGTACAACCACTGTTTTATTTCTTGGGTTAGTAAAGCAAACAGAAGGATATATAGTTATATAAAATGTAACATATTTGCCTACTTTCTCCCCTCCCAATGTGGCAATGCAAATTTCATCTTCATGGTCCTACCCAGGGGGTTGTGGGCCGCACCCGAGTGTCACCCTTCCATGGGATTACACCAAAATGCTGGTTCCTCTGCAGTTACTGGAGCCAGGTGCTGCAGTGTGACATTACCCTGTAGCACTCGACTCCTGTCCCCATTGGCATTTCTATAATGGGTGCACACACACGGACCCCTGGGTTTAGGGGGGCCCACACTGCACCCAAATTTTAATACTTGCCTTTCCAGAGTCCAGCATCGGGCACTGCAGTCACGGTGAAAATCACAGCCAAAATGGCAGCTGCTCATGCGCAGTAGTTAAATTGGTCTCCAGAACATGGAGAGTGCCATGTTTCCGGAGACCTGCGCATGCGCAGTAGATTTTGGCACAATGCCAGAGACTATTGAGCTGTGCAGATTAGGGGGCCCACCCGAAGGTGCACAAGGGCCCCCTCCACTGTTAAAACGTCCCTGCCTGTCACTGAGAAGGAGCAGACACTAGTCTCCAGGGCTACCCAGCAACTCTGGGGATGCTGGGCACCCCGCCATAGTGATGTAAACGTGGGGGCTTTCCACGAGGCCATGCCACTATAGTGGGCAGATGTACCAACCAATCAGCTCCTAACTGTCATCTTTTAAACACAGCTGTAACATGGCAGGAGCTGATTGGCTTGTACTTTATCTCTCTCCATTTTATCACTCTCCAAGGCTTAGTACATCTCTCCCTCAGTCGCTTCTCCACTTGTCACTATATGGCCGTAACTTTATGGCAACTGGCTGTACACTGAGGACATGTTGGTGGTGTGTAGACATAACTGCAGATATCCTTAGTTGCATGAATTTAGATGCATCACTTGGTACAAGTACACGCTGGTAATGGTGATTGCTATTTTACCAAGCATATTGGTAGGGGCTGTACAGTCACATACAGTAGTTACTGTATGTATAATTCCCCATACATTCGAATATACACATTTAGTTCTGTGAACGCAATGTGGATGTGAATGTGGCTAATTTGCATCCATCTCTGAATTGGCTCCTAATTGGTTACAATATCCTAAAAGGTAACTAATAAGGAATTGATGGGTTTATGATAAGCAATATGTATATTGTTGTAATTGTTATGGTTTACAAAGTCTGTTCACATGGTGTCTATGAGCCATCTTTATGTAAGTCTGGTTCCAGGTTCTAACTCCCTCTGTGTCCTACTTACTATGGAAATCATTCAGAGTTAGATGTAAATAAAAATTGAAGGTGAATTTTTGCATTATTTTTTTTGGCATGTCCTGGCAGCTATGGGTATGCTGTGGCTTGCAGTACAGCTAACATTTCCCATTCTCTCCAAAAACACGTTTAAAAGGGCTTCAGCAGCTGGTTATACATAGGGACAGCTACCATGAGTTTAGGCACAAATCACAAATATGGGGCCCATAGCAAAATTCTAACAGGATATTTCTAGTGAGGAGCACAATTCCCCTTTGTAGCCCTAGTACTGTATGTTATACAAAATGCTCATTATATTCCCAACAGACCCTATGCTCTCTTCTCCTAAATGAAGCAATCAGGAGGGATGGGAGAGCACGGTGGCAGCTCCACAGTTCTGGCAGCTGAGAAGCCCTAATGGGTCCATTAGGCAGGGCCACTAAGACATACAGTGAGCCCAGATACTAGAGGAGGTAGGGCCACTCCCACCTAGTAAAACTTTGACTTAAAATACTAAGCATTGTGGTAGTGTTCACCTAGAAGAGGTTCATATCACCTCATCCATGGTTGTCTGTGCCCCACTCCAGGCAACCCAGACATACCCGGGCCCAGGTAATCAGAAACCTCCCCACTGCCCTCGGTTCCCCTGCCATCAGCTACTGCACACAATAGCATCTGCTACCCCAGTAATTGCTCCTATCATTACCACCATAAAAACTAGCCCTTGTTGCGCTTCCACACATTCTGCACTAGTTACACATTTTCACATGATATATTGATGGTTCTAACAAAGTAATCACAGACTAGACAATAGTAAAAGCACAGAGATATTAATAACTTGAGCTCTGTTCACTGACTATTGGGCATAAAGCATGACATTTTTATATAGTTTTTATTAAGTAACAGCTATTGTGCTCGTACAAACATTATGACTCTCTACATGGGAAAGAGATGGAAAACCTAGATCCTAGACATTTTAAAAGAAAGACTGTAGTATATAGTATACACTACTGAACATCTTGCTAGTACCATAATCTCATAAATTTAGATTTACAGTATTTCCCATATACATAGTTATTCCCCTCATTTTAAAGTTATAATTCTGAAATGTAGCATACAAAAGAGAGGTAAGATCAATCCTAATTAGGTGCGAGTTTGCAGAAGCAAGTTAGCAGTATGAAACTTGGAAAAGGGGTAATGGCACTGTGCGAGAGTGAAGACAAGTTATATCTTGTCCTAAGGTGCTGCTAGAAAAAATGGAGTCACTACTTTACTCCACTGAAAGGACAGTCAGTATATGGGTGGTGGTTTCCCAGCGCGAACTTAAGGACAAATGAGGCAGTAAATTGTATAGTTAAAAATCAAGGATTTTATTAATATACTGCTAATTGTGTATCGAAAAGTACAATTGATAGATTCTACTGAAAAATATTAAAATATCCTACAACCTGAGTGGTTTATACAAATAGTTTTAAATTGTGAGTGTTTGTGAGTATACCTATTATCGGTAAACAAAAACATAGAACATACAACATATAACACACATACAATGATTAAAAACGTAAAGAATTAATGTGGTCAAAAAAGTCAGTTTGCCCAGTGGTATATCTGATTGCACTTCACTGTGCTGTTGATCAAGGAAAATACCACAATTACTTTGAACTGTAACAGTAAACACTTGTGCGGCTTACTTCCTCTGTCTATATTGTTCTTTCACCAAATTTAGCACTTTTAGTTCCTATGGTACCAATAGTTATACCTTTAATTCCTTAGTAGGTGATCTTTCTTCAGTGCTGGAGCACTGAAGAAAGATCACCTACTAAGGAATTAAAGGTACCTACCCCACACACAGCACGGGACTATAGTCACTGAGATCAGCTCCCATTCTGGAACAATACTACAGTTCATCTACAAATGCACAGCAAATATCTGTATAACTATTGGTACCATAGGAACTAAAAGTGCTAAATTGAGTGAAAGATTAAGTCGTGAGTGAGTCGTGAGTAAGTCAACACCCAAAATAGGTTGACACAAGCATTAGGTCAACATGAGCAAGGTCGACATGACAAAAGGTCAACATGATTTTATTTTTATTTTTTTAAAGTTGATGTCATTTTCTTCGTAAAGTGACCGGGAACCCCAATTAGTGCACCGTGTTCTCTCGCCATGCTTCGGGCGGGTACCCGTTCCCAATTGTAGTCCACGTGGATCGTAAAGTATGAAAAAGTAAAAAAAAATTGTGAAAAACTCATGTCGACCTAGTAACCATGTTGACCTAATGCATGTCGACCAAACAGTGGTCGACCTAATGACTATTGACCTAAGAGTGGTCGACCTAGAGACCGGATACCGTAAACCGCACACAATACATAGTGCCCTTCTCTATCTACACTACTGTTCTCTACTGTCTACACTTAGCCCCTGTAATTAAATCTGCTCTAAGGAATTATATATCTCACAACTGTGAATCATTTGCCAGGAAATCACAGACTCACATTCCTGGATGCTATTGTAATGGTTACTCAAGTGATTACACTTCATTTCACACTCACCTAACTAGGTTACAGATTTAGCTAAAATATCCTAAAACCGTGATCCAGTTATCCCTAACCAAACAGCCACCATGTACTAATTCCTGGTATATACAGTACATGCTGTTTTTTCTGAGTACATCACTGACATTCATTAGCCTGTCTTTCTTGGGATCCGGTCTGAAGATCGACACTGTCTAGGTCAACAATGTTTAGGTCGACCACTATAGGTCGACAGTCACTAGGTCGACAGGGTTGGAAGGTCGACAGGGTTTCTAGGTCGACATATGCTAGGTCAACAGGTCAAAAGGTCGACATGAGGTTTTTCTTTTTTTGAACTTTTTCATACTTAACAATCCACGTGGACTACGATTGGAACGGTAACCTGTGCATGGCAAGCAAAGCGAGCCATGCAAGGGGACACAATGCACTCATTGGGGTTCCCGGTCACTCTACGAAGAAAACGACACAAAAAAACAACCCATGTCGACCTTTTGACCTGTCGACCTAGCACATGTCGACCTAGAAACCCTGTCGACCTTCCAACCCTGTCGACCTAGTGACTGTCGACCTATAGTGGTCGACCTAAACGTTGTCGACCTAGACACTGTCGATCTAATGATCCACACCCGTCTTTCTTAGTCTCAATAACATGGGGTAACATCAATGAGCAAACTTTCTCTTCTGTACAGGCTGGTTTGTTTAGACCAATAAAACGAAACGTATTCATTTTAAGATTTAATATACACAAAACAACAAAGGCGAAAGCTTAGAGAACATGGACCATATAAGATTGTATCTTCTGATGACTGGGGAATCAGCAAAAATTGAATATAGTCATGTGAATCACTGAACCACCACATATAGCTGTCAATTATTGATCACAATGTCTGTATACAATGGTTTTTCCTTAGTTAAACCCTCCTTGAAAAAAGGTTAATCATATGTTAATGAAGCTTACTGCTCCATTGTACCAAATTACTTTTAAAACATAATTTTGATGTGTCACAATAGTAAATTGTCTGAACCTCGCTGAATTCTAATAATGCTTTTGAAGCATATACTGTGCCATAATTTTAATTCACATAGATAAGAGCTATCCCTGTGATATAACCTGTATTTGTGCAGAACTGATAAATTCTTCTGTGTGACATATAGGGCTTGATTCCGAGTCATACACTATGTGATGTTGGACACAATTGAACAGTTTTTGGTTACTGCGCTTGCATGACAGTAGCACTGTGCATGTGCCCCGATTGTGTTCATGCAGAGTTGTAGTAATGATTTCAGAGGTACGAGCGCAGAAGTGTATTTAAAATGTATTGGGTGTTCGTGGGCTGTGACTGGGTGGTGTCAGGGAGGTGGCTATACAGACACATGAAGATGGACCATCTTATGATTGTGTTATGGGAGTGTCACAGGTGTGTCACTAAAGTGACTGTGTACACAAATGCTTAATCTCTCACATGGGAGGCCATTCTCAAATCTGCCCGTACCATAGCGCTAGTGCAAGTTTTGTTGTTGACGTCTAAATACACTCCAAGCATGATTTACATAGTAACATAGTAATTGAGGTTGAATAGAGGCAAATTGCCCATCGTGTTCAACCTGTTTGAAGTTGTGATGATTCTACATACTTGCTAAATAATGTTTTATGACTAATTAGCTACTATAACTCATGTTACCCCGGATTAACCACGTTGATATTTTAAGTATTATAACCTTGGATAGCTTTTTCATTTAGAACTTTATCCATTCCTTTTTTAAATCCAATTACAGAGTCCGCCATTACCAACTTCCCTGGCAGGGAATTCCACATCCTGATTGCCCTAACAGTGAAGAACCCTTTCCTCCGTTGCGTTTGGAACTTTCTCTCCTCCAGTCGCAGCGAGTGCCCTTAAAGACGCTCAAAGTGGGTGTCTTAGTCCTTGCAGATGTAGAGACGCATGGATGTACACCACTGAAGGGCTTGTAGCAGCATTTGCTTAAAGTCACAGACCTATGACTGGCAGTCGATGTAGGCACAGACATCACTGCATCCGAATCAGAATCAGCCCCATAATGTATGGTGCATTTCACTGATTCTAATTATACCATTGCATGTGGTTAATCTCCCGTGGATCATATCCTTGATCATTTCATGAAATTGTAGTTGCTCTATGACTAATGTTAGCATGTGCTTTTCAGCCTACAGTTAAAGGTCCTACAGCAAATTGTCTGGTTAACTAGTCCACTTGGGATGAGCCAGTCACAATATCTAGGAATGTGTCAAAGTCACCTGGTCAGTACTAGAGATGTGCACTTGAAATTTTTCGGGTTTTGTGTTTTGGTTTTGGGTTCGGTTCCGCGGCCGTGTTTTGGGTTCGACCGCGTTTTGGCAAAACCTCACCGAATTTTTTTGTCGGATTCGGGTGTGTTTTGGATTCGGGTGTTTTTTTTTAGTAAGATAAGCGACCCTAGTGGCCGACACAAACACCGGGCCCATCTAGGAGTGGCACTGCAGTGTCACGCAGGATGGCCATTCCAAAAAACCCTCCCCAAACAGCACATGACGCAAAGAAAAAAAGAGGCGCAATGAGGTAGCTGTGTGAGTAAGATAAGCGACCCTAGTGGCCGACACAAACACCGGGCCCATCTAGGAGTGGCACTGCAGTGTCACGCAGGATGGCCCTTCCAAAAAACCCTCCCCAAACAGCACATGACGCAAAGAAAAAAAGAGGCGCAATGAGGTAGCTGTGTGAGTAAGATAAGCGACCCTAGTGGCCGACACAAACACCGGGCCCATCTAGGAGTGGCACTGCAGTGTCACGCAGGATGGCCCTTCCAAAAAACCCTCCCCAAACAGCACATGACGCAAAGAAAAAAAGAGGCGCAATGAGGTAGCTGTGTGAGTAAGATAAGCGACCCTAGTGGCCGACACAAACACCGGGCCCATCTAGGAGTGGCACTGCAGTGTCACGCAGGATGGCCCTTCCAAAAAACATTCCACAAACAGCACATGACGCAAAGAAAAATTAAAGAAAAAAGAGGTGCAAGATGGAATTGTCCTTGGGCCCTCCCACCCACCCTTATGTTGTATAAACAGGACATGCACACTTTAACCAACCCATCATTTCAGTGACAGGGTGTGCCACACGACTGTGACTGAAATGACGGGTTGGTTTGGACCCCCACCAAAAAAGAAGCAATTAATCTCTCCTTGCACAAAATGGCTCTACAGAGGCAAGATGTCCACCTCATCATCATCCTCCGATATATCACCGTGTACATCCCCCTCCTCACAGATTATCAATTCGTCCCCACTGGAATCCACCATCTCAGCTCCCTGTGTACTTTGTGGAGGCAATTGCTGCTGGTCAATGTCTCCACGGAGGAATTGATTATAATTCATTTTAATGAACATCATCTTCTCCACATTTTCTGGATGTAACCTTGTACGCCGATTGCTGACAAGGTGAGCGGCGGCACTAAACACTCTTTCGGAGTACACACTTGTGGGAGGGCAACTTAGGTAGAATAAAGCCAGTTTGTGCAAGGGCCTCCAAATTGCCTCTTTTTCGTGCCAGTATAAGTACGGACTGTGTGACGTGCCTACTTGGATGCGGTCACTCATATAATCCTCCACCATTCTTTCAATGGTGAGAGAATCATATGCAGTGACAGTAGACGACATGTCCGTAATCGTTGTCAGGTCCTTCAGTCCGGACCAGATGTCAGCATCAGCAGTCGCTCCAGACTGCCCTGCATCACCGCCAGCGGGTGGGCTCGGAATTCTGAGCCTTTTCCTCGCACCCCCAGTTGCGGGAGAATGTGAAGGAGGAGATGTTGACAGGTCGCGTTCCGCTTGACTTGACAATTTTGTCACCAGCAGGTCTTTCAACCCCAGCAGACTTGTGTCTGCCGGAAAGAGAGATCCAAGGTAGGCTTTAAATCTAGGATCGAGCACGGTGGCCAAAATGTAGTGCTCTGATTTCAACAGATTGACCACCCGTGAATCCTTGTTAAGCGAATTAAGGGCTCCATCCACAAGTCCCACATGCCTAGCGGAATCGCTCCGTGTTAGCTCCTCCTTCAATGTCTCCAGCTTCTTCTGCAAAAGCCTGATGAGGGGAATGACCTGACTCAGGCTGGCAGTGTCTGAACTGACTTCACGTGTGGCAAGTTCAAATGGCAGCAGAACCTTACACAACGTTGAAATCATTCTCCACTGTGCTTGAGACAGGTGCATTCCACCTCCTATATCGTGCTCAATTGTATAGGCTTGAATGGCCTTTTGCTGCTCCTCCAACCTCTGAAGCATATAGAGGGTTGAATTCCACCTCGTTACCACTTCTTGCTTCAGATGATGGCAGGGCAGGTTCAGTAGTTTTTGGTGTTGCTACAGTCTTCTGTACGTGGTGCCTGTACGCCGAAAGTGTCCCGCAATTCTTCTGGCCACCGACAGCATCTCTTGCACGCCCCTGTCGTTTTTTTAAAAATTCTGCACCACCAAATTCAAGGTATGTGCAAAACATGGGACGTGCTGGAATTTGCCCATATTTAATGCACACACAATATTGCTGGCGTTGTCCGATGCCACAAATCCACAGGAGAGTCCAATTGGGGTAAGTCATTCCGCGATGATCTTCCTCAGTTGCCGTAAGAGGTTTTCAGCTGTGTGCGTATTCTGGAAAGCGGTGATACAAAGCGTAGCCTGCCTAGGAAAGAGTTGGCGTTTGCGAGATGCTGCTAGTGGTGCCGCCGCTGCTGTTCTTGCGGCGGGAGTCCATACATCTACCCAGTGGGCTGTCACAGTCATATAGTCCTGACCCTGCCCTGCTCCACTTGTCCACATGTCCGTGGTTAAGTGGACATTGGGTACAGCTGCATTTTTTAGGACACTGGTGAGTCTTTTTCTGAGGTCTGTGTACATTTTCGGTATCGCCTGCCTAGAGAAGTGGAACCTAGATGGTATTTGGTAACGGGGGCACACTACCTCAAGAAATTGTGTAGTTCCCTGTGAACTAACGGCGGATACCGGACGCACGTCTAACACCAACATAGTTGTCAAGGCCTCAGTTATCCGCTTTGCAGCAGGATGACTGCTGTGATATTTCATCTTCCTCGCAAAGGACTGTTGGACAGTCAATTGCTTACTGGAAGTAGTACAAGTGGTATTCCGACTTCCCCTCTGGGATGACCATCGACTCCCAGCAGCAACAACAGCAGCGCCAGCAGCAGTAGGCGTTACACGCAAGGATGCATCGGAGGAATCCCAGGCAGGAGAGGAATCGTCAGAATTGCCAGTGACATGGCCTGCAGGACTATTGGCATTCCTGGGGAAGGAGGAAATTGACACTGAGGGAGTTGGTGGGGTGGTTTGCGTGAGCTTGGTTACAAGAGGAAGGGATTTACTGGTCAGTGGACTGCTTCCGCTGTCACCCAAAGTTTTTGAACTTGTCACTGACTTATTATGAATGCGCTGCAGGTGACGTATAAGGGAGGATGTTCCGAGGTGGTTAACGTCCTTACCCCTACTTATTACAGCTTGACAAAGGCAACACACGGCTTGACACCTGTTGTCCGCTTTTCTGTTGAAATACCTCCACACTGAAGAGCTGATTTTTTTGGTATTTTCACCAGGCATGTCAACGGCCATATTCCTCCCACGGACAACAGGTGTCTCCCCGGGTGCCTGACTTAAACAAACCACCTCACCATCAGAATCCTCCTGGTCAATTTCCTCCCCAGCGCCAGCAACACCCATATCCTCCTCATCCTGGTGTACTTCAACACTGACATCTTCAATCTGACTATCAGGAACTGGACTGCGGGTGCTCCTTCCAGCACTTGCAGGGGGCGTGCAAATGGTGGAAGGCGCATGCTCTTCACGTCCAGTGTTGGGAAGGTCAGGCATCGCAACCGACACAATTGGACTCTCCTTGTGGATTTGGGATTTCGAAGAACGCACAGTTCTTTGCGGTGCTTTTGCCAGCTTGAGTCTTTTCAGTTTTCTAGCGAGAGGCTGAGTGCTTCCATCCTCATGTGAAGCTGAACCACTAGCCATGAACATAGGCCAGGGCCTCAGCTGTTCCTTGCCACTCCGTGTGGTAAATGGCATATTGGCAAGTTTACGCTTCTCCTCCGACAATTTTATTTTAGGTTTTGGAGTCCTTTTTTTACTGATATTTGGTGTTTTGGATTTGACATGCTCTGTACTATGACATTGGGCATCGGCCTTGGCAGACGACGTTGCTGGCATTTCATCGTCTCGGCCATGACTAGTGGCAGCAGCTTCAGCACGAGGTGGAAGTGGATCTTGATCTTTCCCTAATTTTGGAACCTCAACATTTTTGTTCTCCATATTTTAATAGGCACAACTAAAAGGCACCTCAGGTAAACAATGGAGATGGATGGATACTAGTATACAATTATGGATGGACTGCCGAGTGCCGACACAGAGGTAGCTACAGCCGTGGACTACCGTACTGTGTCTGCTGCTAATATAGACTGGATGATAATGAGATGAAATCAATATATATATATGTATGTATATATAATATCACTAGTACTGCAGCCGGACAGGTAGATAATATATTTATTAGGTAATGATGACTGATGACGGACCTGCTGGACACTGTCAGCTCAGCAGCACCGCAGACTGCTACAGTAAGCTACTATACTATAGTAGTATGTACAAAGAAGAAAGAAAAAAAAAAACCACGGGTAGGTGGTATACAATTATGGATGGACTGCCGAGTGCCGACACAGAGGTAGCTACAGCCGTGGACTAACGTACTGTGTCTGCTGCTAATATAGACTGGATGATTGATAATGAGATGAAATCAATATATATATGTATGTATATATAATATCACTAGTACTGCAGCCGGACAGGTAGATAATATATTTATTAGGTAATGATGACTGATGACGGACCTGCTGGACACTGTCAGCTCAGCAGCACCGCAGACTGCTACAGTAAGCTACTATACAATAGTAGTATGTACAAAGAAGAAAGAAAAAAAAAACACGGGTAGGTGGTATACAATTATGGATGGACTGCCGAGTGCCGACACAGAGGTAGCTACAGCCGTGGACTACCGTACTGTGTCTGCTGCTAATATAGACTGGATGATTGATAATGAGATGAAATCAATATATATATATATATATGTATGTATATATAATATCACTAGTACTGCAGCCGGACAGGTAGATAATATATTTATTAGGTAATGATGACTGATGACGGACCTGCTGGACACTGTCAGCTCAGCAGCACCGCAGACTGCTACAGTAAGCTACTATACTATAGTAGTATGTACAAAGAAGAAAGAAAAAAAAAAACCACGGGTAGGTGGTATACAATTATGGATGGACTGCCGAGTGCCGACACAGAGGTAGCTACAGCCGTGGACTAACGTACTGTGTCTGCTGCTAATATAGACTGGATGATTGATAATGAGATGAAATCAATATATATATGTATCTATATATAATATCACTAGTACTGCAGCCGGACAGGTAGATAATATATTTATTAGGTAATGATGACTGATGACGGACCTGCTGGACACTGTCAGCTCAGCAGCACCGCAGACTGCTACAGTAAGCTACTATACTATAGTAGTATGTACAAAGAAGAAAGAAAAAAAAAAACCACGGGTAGGTGGTATACAATTATGGATGGACTGCCGAGTGCCGACACAGAGGTAGCTACAGCCGTGGACTAACGTACTGTGTCTGCTGCTAATATAGACTGGATGATTGATAATGAGATGAAATCAATATATATATGTATGTATATATAATATCACTAGTACTGCAGCCGGACAGGTAGATAATATATTTATTAGGTAATGATGACTGATGATGGACCTGCTGGACACTGTCAGCTCAGCAGCACCGCAGACTGCTACAGTAAGCTACTATACTATAGTAGTATGTACAAAGAAGAAAAAAAAAAAAAAACACGGGTAGGTGGTATACAATTATGGATGGACTGCCGAGTGCCGACACAGAGGTAGCTACAGCCATGGACTAACGTACTGTGTCTGCTGCTAATATAGACTGGATGATTGATAATGAGATGAAATCAATATATATATGTATGTATATATAATATCACTAGTACTGCAGCCGGACAGGTAGATAATATATTTATTAGGTAATGATGACTGATGACGGACCTGCTGGACACTGTCAGCTCAGCAGCACCGCAGACTGCTACAGTAAGCTACTATACTATAGTAGTATGTACAAAGAAGAAAGAAAAAAAAAAACCACGGGTAGGTGGTATACAATTATGGATGGACTGCCGAGTGCCGACACAGAGGTAGCTACAGCCGTGGACTAACGTACTGTGTCTGCTGCTAATATAGACTGGATGATTGAAAATGAGATGAAATCAATATATATATGTATGTATATATAATATCACTAGTACTGCAGCCGGACAGGTAGATAATATATTTATTAGGTAATGATGACTGATGACGGACCTGCTGGACACTGTCAGCTCAGCAGCACCGCAGACTGCTACAGTAAGCTACTATACTATAGTAGTATGTACAAAGAAGAAAGAAAAAAAAAACCACGGGTAGGTGGTATACAATTATGGATGGACTGCCGAGTGCCGACACAGAGGTAGCTACAGCCGTGGACTAACATACTGTGTCTGCTGCTAATATAGAGTCTAGACTGGATGATAAATTATTGATAATGAGATGAAATCAATATAATATCACTAGTACTGCAGCCGGACAGGTACTATATATATTTATTATGTAATGACTGATGACGGACCTGCTGGACACTGTCAGGTCAGCACAGCACCGCAGACTGCTACAGTAAGCTACTATAGTAGTATGTATAAAGAAGAATGAAAAAAAAAAAAAACACGGGTAGGTGGTATACAATATTATATATATATATATATATTATATACAATTATATATATATATATATATATATATATATATTAAACTGGTGGTGATTGATTATTAAACTGGTGGTCACTTCAGGTCACGTTGCAACTTGCAACTAGTACTCCGAGGCCTAAGCAGACAATCACAAAATATATTATTATACTGGTGGTCAGTGTGGTCACAACAATGGCAGTGTGGCACTGACTCTGGCAGCAAAAGTGTGCACTGTACGTTATATGTACTCCTGAGTCCTGCTCTCAGACTCTAACTGCTCCCCACTGTCAGTGTCTCCCCCACAAGTCAGATAATACACTTACAGTCACACTATCTAATCTATAAATATCACTTCAGCAAGTAGTATAGTAGTATACAGTATAGTAGTACTCCTCCTAATAATGCTCCCCAAAATACTGTGTCTCTCTCTTCTCTAAACGGAGAGGACGCCAGCCACGTCCTCTCCCTATGACTCTCAATGCACGTGTGAAAATGGCGGCGACGCGCGGCTCCTTATATAGAATCCGAGTCTCGCGATAGAATCCGAGCCTCGCGAGAATCCGACAGCGTGATGATGACGTTCGGGCACGCTCGGGTTAGCCGAGCAAGGCGGGAAGATCCGAGCCTTCTCGGACCCGTGTAAAAAAACCTGAAGTTCGGGCGGGTTCGGATTCAGAGGAACCGAACCCGCTCATCTCTAGTCAGTACAGGACATGCCATGTCAGCAGCATCCTCAGCAGGTGAGAAGATTACCCCCCTTCGTATCTCCTTTTCCTTACTTATGTCAGCATTCCATTCCAGGGTTCAGAGGGCAGATGCTGTAAAATCATTCAAATCATTATACTGAAGAGTTCAATCAAAAAGAGTATTATTTGCATCAGGCGTGTGTCAGGTGCACAAGTGTATATATGTACACCTACAACAGTGTTAGTAAATGCTACAGTAATATTACCCTATTTGCACACATAAATATGATAATGACGTGATATTTTGACAAATTTTAATAAATGTGAAAGTTGTAATTTCCATATAAATTTGCAATTAAATAAACATACTTTCATGTATTATCCTTTAAAAAAATCAAACAGAATTTTCATTCCTACCAAAGTCCAAATTGAAATGAGAAATAAGTAATAGGAACGACTGTAGCAATTTGATATGACATAGCTGCGATGCTGAAGTGCACAGCTTGGATGCTGAAGTGCAGATGTCAATATGCAGACAGCCAAACAGAAGAGACTAACAAGTACTGCTGGTGGCCATCATCATCATTAATGACCTTTACACCAGCACTAAGCATCCAAGTATATATGTCTCCTAAGAAGTGTATCCTGGGATGTGTCCTCATCTGATTATGTTGCACTTACGTGTACACACAGAGGGGTAGATGTACTAAGCCTTGGAGAGTGATACAGTGGAGAGAAATAAGCTACCAACCAATCAGCTTCTAACTGTCATTTTTTTTAAATACAGCCTGTAACATTACAGTTAGGAGCGGATTGGTTGGTACTTTATCTCTCTCTCCACTTTATCACTCTCCAATGTTTAGTATATCTGCCCCAAACACTGTAAGGGGTCTATTTACTAAGTTTTGGATGGAGATATAGTCAATGGAGATAAAATGCCAGCCAATCAGCTCCTAACTGTCATTTTTTAAACCCAGTTTGTGACATGACAGTTAGGAGCTGATTGGCTGGTACTTTATCCCCGTGGACATTATCTCCATCTAAGGCTTACTACATAGACCCCTAAGACAGATCTGTGACTGTAAGATTAGAGTAACTATATGTATTTTTCTTATTTATGGAATATAGGATTCTGGATTACACAGTCTTCCTATATAGAGGGAAAGGGGGTGAATCCTGTGCACTGAGTCTAATAGATCTGAAAAGGTATATGGGAAAATAGAATTAGGACCAGAAATCAATGTTACAACAATACTGTTAGTCTATGTGGGACAGTCACCTGTCAAGTTAAAGAGAATAACGGAAGTCAATAACCCAAACAATATTGAACAATGCTATATATTGAATACAGAAAAGTCTATAGTAAAAATAACAATTGTTAATTGCTACAGCCTTAGAAAAACTGTATAAGTTCTATGTAAGAACTATAAAAACCTAGAGACAACTGTCAAAATGTGCAACTGAATGAAGGCAATGGTTCCAAGCATTGGCGTTTTGTACAATGGGTGCAGGGTGTGCACATGGACCCACACCACATACCCTTTATTCATATAATAATACTTACCTCTCTGGAGTCCTGGTTTGGCCGGTGCTGCAGACACAAATCCCCAGGAAAATAGGTGGAAGAATGGATGATCCAAAGTGTTTCTAAGTCATCCCCTCTCCAGGACTACACTGCCCACAGTGATACAATCTTGTATTTAGTAGGTATTTAGTGGGGGGTTTGGACCCAATGATAATCCTATGAAGGGATCCAGATACAAGCTAATTTGGCAGGTGAATTTCGTGTGAAAGAGGTAGTGTGCTCCAATCTTATCACAGATCAAATTATCACCATTAAGGGCGGATCTGTGTTTTGTTTTTTTCAGCAATAGGAATTATGTCCCTCTATTGCATTAAGGGTGTACGGAGTACCAGAAGTGTGTGTTTATTACTAGTGATATTACGTTCCAGGTGGGGAACCTCCTTCCACATAATTTTGAGCACTCCCACTAATTATAGGACAGTGTACCCTAACATCAGCAGAATCTCATGAACAAGTTTGAGGAGCTCGGGAAAATTGTATGCAATAGCAACAGGACAAGATACCATCCTAGGATCAATTGTTTTCTAGGATGTGGGTGCATAGAGAACTTGAGTTCTAGTGTCTCAATCCTTCTCCAACAACAGTTCATATGGACTCATTGGATCCATGCCTACGGAGAACAGTAATCCGCTGCTCATGGATTCAGTAAGTATGTATCATAAATGTAACATTTCTGTGCTCCTAGAGATATTTATTTTATATGATGTAACCATGGATATGTATTTATAATTTTCAGCTCTAGAACTGTTTACTGGTCATCAAGCAATGCATATCACTCCCACATACTAAGTAAAAATAAGTTTATGACATGACATACACATATGGTCTTGTCCCACAGAGCAATGCCAAATCAGTCACAGCTGAGATGAACGCCTTGGGAACTGCAAACACACTAATTAGGGTGTGAGATAATTGGGAATCACTTCTGCTCATACTGAGGAATATAGTGTAATGCACATGAAAATATTCCTTCTTATGTGAATGAAGTCTATGGGATTTATTTACCTAGCAAATGTGTAACTACGCAGCTTCTTCTACAATAATATCCTTATTACACAAAGCACGTTTTTACATAAAAAGATATATTTTCTACCACATATGTCTCACAGAGATCACTATTTTCTAACAGTTTCCAGGGACCCTTTGCAGCTGTGCAGATGTATCTAATACAATAATTGTATAGTGGAACCCTGGTGTACATTCCCATCATAACTTGCTCACTGAGCTGCATTTTGATAATGGTGGAATTTTAAGAGGAGTATTTATCAAAGCTAGGAGAGAGATAAAATAGTGAGATATAAAGGAGGTAATTCAGACCTGATCGCTGCTGTGCGTTTTCGCACAGCGGGCGATCAGATCTGAACCGCGCATGTGTATGCACATGCACTGCAATGCGCAGCGCATCGCACAACAGCACTGTGCATCGGTGCCTAGCGAGGGGATGGTGTGAAAAGGTGATTGACAGGAAGTAGCCATTTGTGGGTGGCAACTGACCGTTTTGCAGGAGTGTCCAGAAAAAAGCAGGAGGGATCAGGCATTTTCAGGAAGGGTGTCTGTCGTCAGCTTCGGCCCCGATCAGCAACAAACAATCGCAGCGGCTGAGTAAGTTCTGGGCTGTGCAGCGACTGCACAAACTGATGTTTGTGTAGCTCTGCTACAAAAGTGATCGCACACCTGCGCAGCACTTTAACCCTCCCCCTGTAGGCGGCGACTATCTGATCATAGGGCTGCAAAAAAACGCACCCTAGCGATCAGGTCTGAATTACCCCCACAGTACTAACCAATCAGATCCTGTCATTTTTCAAACACAGCCTGTAAAATGTAAGGTAGAAGATGATTTGCTAGTACTTTATTTCTAATAATTGTATCACTCTCTGAGCTTTGATTAATACCCCCTAAATATGTAATGCTAAAATATTTAACCCATTCCAACTGGGCATCAGGTCCTATATGTGTAATGGTTGGCCAAAATCATTCCCCATTTAGTAGTCCTGTATATATTGTACAATGTTTTCTGTTGTAACTTTGTAATTTCATATTTCTTACCAATAAACGAAATTAAATAAAGGATCTAGTGCAAACTTTTAAATGAGATCACATTGCATTAATACTGAAGTGTTAATAGTGTCCGACACCAGTCTTAGGGGTAAATTTACTAAAATTCAAAAACAGGTGTTACTGATAAATTATGGATGCTTTTTTTAAATGAAAACATGGGACTTTACTATGTTCTCGTGTTTTAGCTAATCGTGTTTTCCGATGTGGTATGTGGTCATGATTGGCAGCCATGTATGCCTGAAGTCAAACACTCCTATACATAAAGTCTGCATAGATTAGTGTGCAGTGCTCCTGTGTTAAAATGTGTTAAGCTGTCTAAAAAATAGAAAAAAAAGTGTGTGCCCCCCCCCCCCAAGCATAACCAGCCCCTGGTTCTAAAAAACAGGGGAATAAAAGTGTAGGGTGCCACTGTATTTAAAGAACCAGCAACAGGCCCCATTAGCCAAGGTGGTAATACCTTATATTGGTCCCTGCGGCCATCTACCCCCTCAACTAGTCACCCCTGGCTGGGCCACCCTGTAGGAGTGCCCTTCAATAAAGAGCCCCCTTCCCCTCCAAGGCCAGGGCTATGCTTGGCACCCTTGGGCTGTGGGTGCAAGTTCATAGCTTTAATGTGTAAAAATTAGATTTAATATTTTCTTTTACAGGTGTAACTACAGGTCCCAGCAACAGAACCACAAGTACCAGTGTGCGGGGCAATAAAGGGCCCGCTGGTAGCTTTAGCCCCCTGTAAAATAAATTTTACCAGCTTTGGACAGGGCCACAGGGGTAGAGGGTAAACCCCTGGTGGGCCCCACTGCCTGTGAGCCTACATACTCCACAAGCGATCAGGCTCCGGACTGTGCACTTGAATGATACATTATACATATGTTACATTTTACCGCATGGGATTATGGCGTATTTTCTACAGTGCATTCCTGTTTTTAACCTAGTACAATATCATGCATGCACTAGCATTATCAAGGGGCATAGATCATGCACTCTCAAATGGTTAGCCAAATCTCTGCAGTGGCTGGCCACATCCTATGCATTGGCCCCTACCACTGGTCGACCCTTCATGTCCCAGTTAAACACTGAATGTTATTGTAAACACGGTACTCACACACCATAATATATACAACTTTAATAAAGCATACCTGCACACTCACACTCACACATACTTACCTACATCCCCAATTGCCCTTTGATCCTCTTCTCCAGTAGAAATCCACAACACCTAAAGAAAAAAAATCAATACTCAACCTGTTCCAGTGTAGATACTAGATTGGTCCTCTTCATTCCATGTAGGCATCCAGGGCAGGGGCGTCACTGCCCCTGGTGACACCCGGTGCGGGAGGTCGCAAAACGGGGGCGTGGCCTAGCATAAGGGGCGTGGCCTCGTGGGCGGACCCCCGTTTTCGGCACTCCAGGGGTTTAAGAAGATGTTGGCTGCCCCCCCGGGAAGTGCCTCTATCCCTCATACCTGCCCACTCTGTCCCTTCCTCCCCCATCCCACCCCTCCCACCCTCCTAAGCCTGCAGCCTGGGGCTCCTGAGTCTCTCACCTATGTCCGATGAGTGTGCGGCGCTGCCGGCGGGTGAAGCTGCGGCAAGTCTCTCGTGCACAGGCGGAATGCAGTGCCGGCTCCTACACAGGGACAGGAGCCAGGTGCTGCACATAATGTTTCAGTGCAGCACCCGGCTCCTGTCACTGAGCAGGAGCCGGCATTTTGGTGTCACCCCTCGGCGGGTGACACCTGGGTGCGGCCCGCACCCCCCGCACTCACGTTGAGACGCCACTGATCCAGGGGATAAAAAACATAAAAAGGCTTACCCACACCAACGGACTTAGGAGATCTATATGTGACCACATATATCTCATTTTCTAAATGCCGGCCTCCATGTGACTTGTGCTACTTGAAGACCCGTCAGCCAATTAGGGAGTGCCAAGTAGTGCTGCTCCGCTGATTGGCTATGTGCTCCTGCGTATCAGTGACCAGTTCTCTTACCAATGGTGTATTTGATCATATGTCCATTAGAGATGAGCGGGTTCGGTTCCTCGGAATCCGAACCCGCCCGAACTTCAGTTTTTTTTACACGGGGCCGAGCGACTCGGATCTTCCCGCCTTGCTCGGTTAACCCGAGCGCGCCCGAACGTCATCATCCCGCTGTCGGATTCTCGCGAGGCTCGGATTCTATCGCGAGACTCGGATTCTATATAAGGAGCCGCGCGTCGCCGCCATTTTCACACGTGCATTGAGATTGATAGGGAGAGGACGTGGCTGGCGTCCTCTCCGTTTAGAGTGACTAGTACTAGAGAGAGACACAAATTTTGGGGAGCATATAGGAGGAGTACTACTTGCTGCTGATAGTGTGACCAGTGACCAGTGCCACCAGTTTAATTAATCCGTTCTCTGCCTGAAAAAAAACGATACACAGTGTGACACAGTCACACATACCATATCTGTGCTCAGCCCAGTGTGCTGCATCATATACTGTATATCATTATCTGACTGCTGAGTGCTCACTGCTCACACAGCTTAATTGTGGGGGAGACTGGGGAGCAGTTATAGCAGGAGTACATATTTTAAGTACAGTGCACACTTTTGCTGCCAGAGTGCCACTGCCAGTGTGACTGACCAGTGACCACTGACCACCAGTATTGTGATTGTCTGCTGACCACCAGTATATTGTGATTGTCTGCCTGAAAAAGTTAAACACTCGTCGTGTGGTGTTTTTATAAACGCATTCTGCAGACAGTGTCCAGCAGGTCCGTCATTACTAATATATACATGTCCGGCTGCAGTACTAGTGTGATAATAAGAATTTACTTACCGATAATTCTATTTCTCATAGTCCGTAGTGGATGCTGGGACTCCGTAAAGACCATGGGGAATAGCGGCTCCGCAGGAGACTGGGCACAAAAGTAAAAGCTTGAACTAGCTGGTGTGCACTGGCTCCTCCCCCTATGACCCTCCTCCAAGCCTCAGTTAGGATACTGTGCCCGGACGAGCGTACATAATAAGGAAGGATCTTGAATCCCGGGTAAGACTCATACCAGCCACACCAATCACACCGTACAACCTGTGATCTGAACCCAGTTAACAGTATGATAAACGAAGGAGCCTCTGAAAAGATGGCTCACAACAATAATAACCCGAATTTTGTAACAATAACTATATACAAGTATTGCAGACAATCCGCACTTGGGATGGGCGCCCAGCATCCACTACGGACTATGAGAAATAGAATTATCGGTAAGTAAATTCTTATTTTCTCTAACGTCCTAAGTGGATGCTGGGACTCCGTAAGGACCATGGGGATTATACCAAAGCTCCCAAACGGGCGGGAGAGTGCGGATGACTCTGCAGCACCGAATGAGAGAACTCCAGGTCCTCCTCAGCCAGGGTATCAAATTTGTAGAATTTAGCAAACGTGTTTGCCCCTGACCAAGTAGCTGCTCGGCAAAGTTGTAAAGCCGAGACCCCTCGGGCAGCCGCCCAAGATGAGCCCACCTTCCTTGTGGAATGGGCTTTTACAGATTTTGGCTGTGGCAGGCCTGCCACAGAATGTGCAAGCTGAATTGTACTACAAATCCAACGAGCAATCGTCTGCTTAGAAGCAGGAGCACCCAGCTTGTTGGGTGCATACAGGATAAACAGCGAGTCAGATTTCCTGACTCCAGCCGTCCTGGAAATATATATTTTCAGGGCCCTGACTACGTCCAGTAACTTGGAGTCCTCCAAGTCCCTAGTAGCCGCAGGCACCACAATAGGCTGGTTCACGTGAAACGCTGAAACCACCTTTGGGAGAAATTGAGGACGAGTCCTCAATTCTGCCCTATCCGTGTGAAAAATCAGGTAAGGGCTTTTATAAGATAAAGCCGCCAATTCTGAGACACGCCTGGCTGAAGCCAGGGCTAACAGCATTACCACCTTCCATGTGAGATATTTTAATTCCACAGTGGTGAGTGGTTCAAACCAATGTGATTTTAGGAACCCCAAAACCACATTGAGATCCCAAGGTGCCACCGGGGGCACAAAAGGAGGCTGTATATGCAGTACCCCTTTGACAAACGTCTGGACTTCAGGCACTGAAGCCAGTTCTTTTTGGAAGAAAATCGACAGGGCCGAAATTTGAACCTTAATGGACCCTAATTTTAGGCCCATAGACAGTCCTGTTTGCAGGAAATGTAGGAAGCGACCCAGTTGAAATTCCTCTGTAGGGGCCTCTTTGGCCTCACACCACGCAACATATTTTCGCCAAATGCGGTGATAATGTTTTGCGGTTACATCCTTCCTGGCCTTTATCAGGGTAGGGATGACTTCTTCTGGAATGCCTTTTTCCTTCAGGATCCGGCGTTCAACCGCCATGCCGTCAAACGCAGCCGCGGTAAGTCTTGGAACAGACAAGGCCCCTGCTGGAGCAGGTCCTTTCTTAGAGGTAGAGGCCACGGTTCCTCCGTGAGCATCTCTTGAAGTTCCGGGTACCAAGTCCTTCTTGGCCAATCCGGAACCACGAGTATAGTTCTTACTCCTCTCCTTTTTATGATTCTCAGTACTTTTGGTATGAGAGGCAGAGGAGGGAACACATACACTGACTGGTACACCCATGGTGTTACCAGAGCGTCCACCGCTATTGCCTGAGGGTCCCTTGACCTGGCGCAATATCTGTCTAGTTTTTTGTTGAGACGGGACGCCATCATGTCCACCTTTGGTTTTTCCCAATGGTTTACCATCTCTTGGAAGACTTCTGGATGAAGTCCCCACTCCCCCGGGTGAAGGTCGTGTCTGCTGAGGAAGTCCGCTTCCCAGTTGTCCACTCCCGGAATGAACACTGCTGACAGTGCTATCACATGATTCTCCGCCCAGCGAAGAATCCTTGCAGCTTCTGCCATCGCCCTCCTGCTTCTCGTGCCGCCCTGTCTGTTTACGTGGGCGACTGACGTGATGTTGTCCGATTGGATCAATACCGCCTGACCCTGAAGCAGGGGTTTTGCTTGACTTAGGGCATTGTAAATGGCCCTTAGTTCCAGAATGTTTATATGAAGAGATGTTTCCATGCTTGACCACAAGCCCTGTAAATTTCGTCCCTGTGTGACTGCTCCCCAGCCTCTCAGGCTGGCATCCGTGGTCACCAGGATCCAATCCTGAATGCCGAATCTGCGGCCCTCTAGTAGATGAGCACTCTGCAGCCACCACAGAAGAGACACCCTTGTCCTTGGCGACAGGGTTATCCGCTGATGCATCTGAAGATGCGATCCGGACCATTTGTCCAGAAGATCCCACTGAAACGTTCTTGCATGGAATCTTCCGAATGGAATCGCTTCGTAAGAAGCCACCATTTTTCCCTGGACCCTCGTGCACTGATGCACTGACACCTGGCCTGGTTTTAGGAGATTCCTGACTAGCTCGGATAACTCCCTGGCCTTCTCCTCTGGGAGAAACACCTTTTTCTGGACTGTGTCCAGAATCATTCCGAGGAACAGGAGACGTGTTGTTGGAATCAGCTGCGATTTTGGAATATTTAGAATCCACCCGTGCTGACGTAACACTAACTGAGATAGTGCTACTCCGACTTCTAACTGTTCCCTGGACCTTGCCCTTATCAGGAGATCGTTCAAGTAAGGGATAATTAAAACACCTTTTCTTCGAAGAAGAATCATCATTTCGGCCATTACCTTGGTAAAGACCCGAGGTGCCGTGGACAACCCAAACGGCAGCGTCAGAAACTGATAATGACAGTTTTGTACTACAAACCTGAGGTACCCTTGGTGAGAAGGGTAGATTGGGACGTGGAGATAAGCATCTTTGATGTCCAGAGACACCATATAGTCCCCTTCTTCCAGGTTTGCTATCACTGCTCTGAGTGACTCCATCTTGAATTTGAACCTCTTTATGTAAGTGTTCAAGGATTTTAGATTTAAAATTGGTCTCACCGAGCCGTCCGGCTTCGGTACCACAAACAGCGTGGAATAATACCCCTTTCCCTGTTGTAGGAGAGGTACCTTGATTATCACCTGCTGGGAATACAGCTTGTGAATGGCTTCCAAAACTGCCTCCCTGTCGGAGGGAGACTTTGGTAGAGCAGACTTCAGGAACCGGCGAGGGGGAGACGTCTCGAATTCCAGTTTGTACCCCTGTGATACTACCTGCAGAATCCAGGGGTCCACTTGTGAGTGAGCCCACTGCGCGTTGAAATTTTTGAGACGGGCCCCCACCGTGTCCGAGTCCGCTTGTAAAGCCCCAGCGTCATGCTGAAGACTTGGCAGAAGCAGAGGAGGGCTTCTGCTCCTGGGAAGAGGCTGCCTGGTGCAGTCTTTTTCCTCTTCCTCTGCCCCGGGGCAGAAATGAGTGGCCTTTTGCCCGCTTGTACTTATGGGAACGAAAGGACTGAGTTTGAAAAGACGGTGTCTTTTTCTGCTGAGAGGTGACCTGGGGTAAAAAGGTGGACTTTCCGGCCGTTGCCGTGGCCACCAGGTCCGATAGACCGGCCCCAAATAACTCCTCCCCTTTATACGGCAATACTTCCATATGTCGTTTGGAATCCGCATCCCCTGACCACTGTCGCGTCCATAACGCTCTTCTGGCAGAAATGGACATAGCACTCACTCTTGATGCCAGGGTGCAAATATCCCTCTGTGCATCACGCATATATAGTAATGCATCCTTCAAATGCTCTATAGTTAGTAATATACTGTCCCTATCCAGGGTATCAATATTTTCAGTCAGGGAATCCGACCACGCCACTCCAGCACTGCACATCCAGGCTGAGGCGATTGCTGGTCGCAGTATAACACCAGTATGTGTGTATATACCCTTCAGGATATTTTCCAGCCTTCTATCCGCTGGTTCTTTGAGGGCGGCCGTATCAGGAGACGGTAACGCTACTTGTTTAGATAAACGTGTGAGCGCTTTATCTACTCTAGGGGGTGTTTCCCAACGCGCCCTAACCTCTGGCGGGAAAGGGTATAGTGCCAATAATTTATTAGAAATTAGCACTTTTTTATCGGGGGAAACCCACGCTTTATCACACACCTCATTTAATTCATCTGACTCAGGAAAAGCTACTGGTAGTTATTTTACTCCCCACATAATACCCTTCTTTGTGGTACTTGTAGTGTCAGAAATGTTCAATGCCTCCTTCATTGCCGTGATCATGTAACGTGTGGCCCTACTGGACATTACGTTTGTCTCCTCACCGTCGACACTGGACTCAGTATCTGTGTCTGGGTCTGTGTCGACCCACTGAGGTAACGGGCGTTTTATCGCCCCTGACCGTGTCTGAGACGCCTGGACAGGCACTAATTGATTTGTCGGCTGTCTCATGTCGTCAACAGTTTTTTGTAAAGTGCTGACATTGTCACGTAGTTCTTTAAATACAACCATCCAGTCAGGTGTCGACTCCCTAGGGGGTGACATCACTAACACAGGCAATTGCTCTGCTTCCACATCATTTTCCTCCTCATACATGTCGACACAATCGTACCGACACCCAGCACACACACAGGGAATGCTCTGATAGAGGACAGGACCCCACTAGCCCTTTGGGGAGACAGAGGGAGAGTTTGCCAGCACACACCAGAGCGCTATATATATATATATATATATATATATATATATATATAGGGATAACCTTATATAAGTGTTACTCCCTTTTATAGCTGCTGTTTATAATTTAGCTGCCAATAGTGCCCCCCCTCTCTCGTTTTTACCCTGATTCTGTAGGGACTGCAGGGGAGAGTCAGGGAGCCGTCCTTCCAGCGGAACTGTGAGGGAAAATGGCGCTTGTGTGCTGAGGAGATAGGCTCCGCCCCTTCACGACGGCCTTATCTCCCGCTTTTTTCTGGAAAACTGGCAGGGGTTAAATACATCCATATAGCCCAGGAGCTATATGTGATGTATTTCTTTTGCCATCCTAAGGTATTTAAGTTTTTATTGCGTCTCAGGGCGCTCCCCCCCAGCGCCCTGCACCCTCAGTGACCGGAGTGTGAAGTGTGCTGAGAGCAATGGCGCACAGCTGCAGTGCTGTGCGCTACCTTAGTTGAAGACAGGAACGTCTTCTGCCGCCGATTTCACCGGACCTCTTCGTTCTTCTGGCTCTGTAAGGGGGCCGGCGGCGCGGCTCCGGGACCCATCCAGGCTGAACCTGTGATCGTCCCTCTGGAGCTAATGTCCAGTAGCCTAAGAAGCCCAATCCACTCTGCACGCAGGTGAGTTCGCTTCTTCTCCCCTTAGTCCCACGATGCAGTGAGCCTGTTGCCAGCAGGACTCACTGAAAATAAAAAACCTAAAATAAACTTTTACTCTAAGCAGCTCAGGAGAGCCACCTAGCATGCACCCTTCTCGTTCGGGCACAAGAATCTAACTGAGGCTTGGAGGAGGGTCATAGGGGGAGGAGCCAGTGCACACCAGCTAGTTCAAGCTTTTACTTTTGTGCCCAGTCTCCTGCGGAGCCGCTATTCCCCATGGTCCTTACGGAGTCCCAGCATCCACTTAGGACGTTAGAGAAATATATATATATATTTTAATTTTATCTCATTATCATCCAGTCTATATTAGTAGCAGACACAGTACGGTAGTCCACGGCTGTAGCTACCTCTGTGTCGGCAGTCGCTCGTCCATCCATAATTGTATACCACCTACCCGTGTTTTTTTTTTTTTTCTATCTTCTTGATACTAGTAGCTTACTTTAGGAGTCTGCAGTGCTGACAGACAGTGTCCAGCAGGTCCGTCATTACATAATATATACCTGTCCGGCTGCAGTACTAGTGTGATATATATATATATTTTAATTTTATCTCATTATCATCCAGTCTATATTAGCAGCAGACACAGTACGGTAGTCCACGGCTGTAGCTACCTCTGTGTCGGCAGTCGCTCGTCCATCCATAATTGTATACCACCTACCCGTGGTTTTTTTTTTCTTTCTATCTTCTTGATACTAGTAGCTTACTTTAGGAGTCTGCAGTGCTGACAGACAGTGTCCAGCAGGTCCGTCATTACATAATATATACCTGTCCGGCTGCAGTACTAGTGTGATATATATATATATTTTAATTTTATCTCATTATCATCCAGTCTATATTAGCAGCAGACACAGTACGGTAGTCCACGGCTGTAGCTACCTCTGTGTCGGCAGTCGCTCGTCCATCCATAATTGTATACCACCTACCCGTGGTTTATTTTTTTTTTCTATCTTCTTGATACTAGTAGCTTACTTTAGGAGTCTGCAGTGCTGAGTCTGACAGACAGTGTCCAGCAGGTCCGTCATTACATAATATATACCTGTCCGGCTGCAGTACTAGTGTGATATATATATATATTTTAATTTCATCTCATTATCATCCAGTCTATATTAGCAGCAGACACAGTACGGTAGTCCACGGCTGTAGCTACCTCTGTGTCGGCAGTCGCTCGTCCATCCATAATTGTATACCACCTACCCGTGTTTTTTTTTTTTTATATCTTCTTGATACTAGTAGCTTACTTTAGGAGTCTGCAGTGCTGACAGACAGTGTCCAGCAGGTCCGTCATTACATAATATATACCTGTCCGGCTGCAGTACTAGTGTGATATATATATATATTTTAATTTTATCTCATTATCATCCAGTCTATATTAGCAGCAGACACAGTACGGTAGTCCACGGCTGTAGCTACCTCTGTGTCGGCAGTCGCTCGTCCATCCATAATTGTATACCACCTACCCGTGGTTTTTTTTTCTATCTTCTTGATACTAGTAGCTTACTTTAGGAGTCTGCAGTGCTGAGTCTGACAGACAGTGTCCAGCAGGTCCGTCATTACATAATATATACCTGTCCGGCTGCAGTACTAGTGTGATATATATATATATTTTAATTTTATCTCATTATCATCCAGTCTATATTAGCAGCAGACACAGTACGGTAGTCCACGGCTGTAGCTACCTCTGTGTCGGCAGTCGCTCGTCCATCCATAATTGTATACCACCTACCCGTGGTTTTTTTTTTTTTTATATCTTCTTGATACTAGTAGCTTACTTTAGGAGTCTGCAGTGCTGACAGACAGTGTCCAGCAGGTCCGTCATTACATAATATATACCTGTCCGGCTGCAGTACTAGTGTGATATATATATATATTTTAATTTTATCTCATTATCATCCAGTCTATATTAGCAGCAGACACAGTACGGTAGTCCACGGCTGTAGCTACCTCTGTGTCGGCAGTCGCTCGTCCATCCATAATTGTATACCACCTACCCGTGGTTTATTTTTTTTTCTATCTTCTTGATACTAGTAGCTTACTTTAGGAGTCTGCAGTGCTGAGTCTGACAGACAGTGTCCAGCAGGTCCGTCATTACATAATATATACCTGTCCGGCTGCAGTACTAGTGTGATATATATATATATATTTTAATTTTATCTCATTATCATCCAGTCTATATTAGCAGCAGACACAGTACGGTAGTCCACGGCTGTAGCTACCTCTGTGTCGGCAGTCGCTCATCCATCCATAAGTATACTAGTATCCATCCATCTCCATTGTTTACCTGAGGTGCCTTTTAGTTGTGCCTATTAAAATATGGAGAACAAAAATGTTGAGGTTCCAAAATTAGGGAAAGATCAAGATCGACTTCCACCTCGTGCTGAAGCTGCTGCCACTAGTCATGGCCGAGACGATGAAATGCCAGCAACGTCGTCTGCCAAGGCCGATGCCCAATGTCATAGTACAGAGCATGTAAAATCCAAAACACCAAATATCAGTAAAAAAAGGACTCAAAAATCTAAAATAAAATTGTCGGAGGAGAAGCGTAAACTTGCCAATATGCCATTTACCACACGGAGTGGCAAGGAACGGCTGAGGCCCTGGCCTATGTTCATGGCTAGTGGTTCAGCTTCACATGAGGATGGAAGCACTCAGCCTCTCGCTAGAAAAATGAAAAGACTCAAGCTGGCAAAAGCACCGCAAAGAACTGTGCGTTCTTCGAAATCCCAAATCCACAAGGAGAGTCCAATTGTGTCGGTTGCGATGCCTGACCTTCCCAACACTGGACGTGAAGAGCATGCGCCTTCCACCATTTGCACGCCCCCTGCAAGTGCTGTAAGGAGCACCCGTAGTCCAGTTCCTGATAGTCAGATTGAAGATGTCAGTGTTGAAGTACACCAGGATGAGGAGGATATGGGTGTTGCTGGCGCTGGGGAGGAAATTGACAAGGAGGATTCTGATGGTGAGGTGGTTTGTTTAAGTCAGGCACCCGGGGAGACACCTGTTGTCCGTGGGAGGAATATGGCCGTTGACATGCCTGGTGAAAATACCAAAAAAATCAGTTCTTCGGTGTGGAAGTATTTCAACAGAAATGCGGACAACATTTGTCAAGCCGTGTGTTGCCTTTGTCAAGCTGTAATAAGTAGGGGTAAGGACGTTAACCACCTCGGAACATCCTCCCTTATACGTCACCTGCAGCGCATTCATCATAAGTCAGTGACAAGTTCAAAAACTTTGGGCGACAGCGGAAGCAGTCCACTGACCAGTAAATCCCTTCCTCTTGTAACCAAGCTCACGCAAACCACCCCACCAACTCCCTCAGTGTCAATTTCCTCCTTCCCCAGGAATGCCAATAGTCCTGCAGGCCATGTCACTGGCAATTCTGACGAGTCCTCTCCTGCCTGGGATTCCTCCGAAGCATCCTTGCGTGTAACACCTACTGCTGCTGGCGCTGCTGTTGTTGCTGCTGGGAGTCGATGGTCATCCCAGAGGGGAAGTCGTAAGCCCACTTTTACTACTTCCACCAAGCAATTGACTGTCCAACAGTCCTTTGCGAGGAAGATGAAATATCACAGCAGTCATCCTGTTGCAAAGCGGATAACTGAGGCCTTGACAACTATGTTGGTGTTAGACGTGCGTCCGGTATCCGCCGTTAGTTCACAGGGAACTAGACAATTTCTTGAGGTAGTGTGCCCCCGTTACCAAATACCATCTAGGTTCCACTTCTCTAGGCAGGCGATACCGAGAATGTACACGGACGTCAGAAAAAGACTCACCAGTGTCCTAAAAAATGCAGTTGTACCCAATGTCCACTTAACCACGGACATGTGGACAAGTGGAGCAGGGCAGGGTCAGGACTATATGACTGTGACAGCCCACTGGGTAGATGTATGGACTCCCGCCGCAAGAACAGCAGCGGCGGCACCAGTAGCAGCATCTCGCAAACGCCAACTCTTTCCTAGGCAGGCTACGCTTTGTATCACCGGTTTCCAGAATACGCACACAGCTGAAAACCTCTTACGGCAACTGAGGAAGATCATCGCGGAATGGCTTACCCCAATTTGACTCTCCTGTGGATTTGTGGCATCGGACAACGCCAGCAATATTGTGTGTGCATTAAATATGGGCAAATTCCAGCACGCATGTTTTGCACATACCTTGAATTTGGTGGTGCAGAATTTTTAAAAAAACGACAGGGGCGTGCAAGAGATGCTGTCGGTGGCCAGAAGAATTGCGGGACACTTTCGGCGTACAGGCACCACGTACAGAAGACTGGAGCAACACCAAAAACGCCTGAACCTGCCCTGCCATCATCTGAAGCAAGAAGTGGTAACGAGGTGGAATTCAACCCTATATATGCTTCAGAGGTTGGAGGAGCAGCAAAAGGCCATTCAAGCCTATACAATTCAGCACGATATAGGAGGTGGAATGCACCTGTCTCAAGCGCAGTGGAGAATGATTTCAACGTTGTGCAAGGTTCTGCTGCCCTTTGAACTTGCCACACGTGAAGTCAGTTCAGACACTGCCAGCCTGAGTCAGGTCATTCCCCTCATCAGGCTTTTGCAGAAGAAGCTGGAGACATTGAAGGAGGAGCTAACACGGAGCGATTCCGCTAGGCATGTGGGACTTGTGGATGGAGCCCTTAATTCGCTTAACAAGGATTCACGGGTGGTCAATCTGTTGAAATCAGAGCACTACATTTTGGCCACCGTGCTCGATCCTAGATTTAAAACCTACCTTGGATCTCTCTTTCCGGCAGACACAAGTCTGCTGGGGTTCAAAGAACTGCTGGTGACAAAATTGTCAAGTCAAGCGGAACGCGACCTGTCAACATCTCCTCCTTCACATTCTCCCGCAACTGGGGGTGCGAGGAAAAGGCTCAGAATTCCGAGCCCACCCGCTGGCGGTGATGCAGGGCAGTCTGGAGCGACTGCTGATGCTGACATCTGGTCCGGACTGAAGGACCTGACAACGATTACGGACATGTCGTCTACTGTCACTGCATATGATTCTCTCCCCATTGAAAGAATGGTGGAGGATTATATGAGTGACCGCATCCAAGTAGGCACGTCAGACAGTCCGTACTTATACTGGCAGGAAAAAGAGGCAATTTGGAGGCCCTTGCACAAACTGGCTTTATTCTACCTAAGTTGCCCTCCCACAAGTGTGTACTCCGAAAGAGTGTTTAGTGCCGCCGCTCACCTTGTCAGCAATCGGCGTACGAGGTTACTTCCAGAAAATGTGGAGAAGATGATGTTCATTAAAATGAATTATAATCAATTCCTCCGTGGAGACATTGACCAGCAGCAATTGCCTCCACAAAGTACACAGGGAGCTGAGATGGTGGATTCCAGTGGGGACGAATTGATAATCTGTGAGGAGGGGGATGTACACGGTGATATATCGGAGGATGATGATGAGGTGGACATCTTGCCTCTGTAGAGCCAGTTTGTGCAAGGAGAGATTAATTGCTTCTTTTTTGGTGGGGGTCCAAACCAACCCGTCATTTCAGTCACAGTCGTGTGGCAGACCCTGTCACTGAAATGATAGGTTGGTTAAAGTGTGCATGTCCTGTTTATACAACACTAAGGGTGGGTGTGAGGGCCCAAGGACAATTCCATCTTGCACCTCTTTTTTCTTTAATTTTTCTTTGCGTCATGTGCTGTTTGGGGAGTATTTTTTTGAAGGGCCATCCTGCGTGACACTGCAGTGCCACTCCTAGATGGGCCAGGTGTTTGTGTCGGCCACTAGGGTCGCTTATCTTACTCACACAGCTACCTCATTGCGCCTCTTTTTTTCTTTGCGTCATGTGCTGTTTGGGGAGTGTTTTTTGGAAGGGCCATCCTGCGTGACACTGCAGTGCCACTCCTAGATGGGCCAGGTGTTTGTGTCGGCCACTAGGGTCGCTTAGCTTACTCACACAGCTACCTCATTGCGCCTCTTTTTTTCTTTGCGTCATGTGCTGTTTGGGGAGGGTTTTTTGGAAGGGCCATCCTGCGTGACACTGCAGTGCCACTCCTAGATGGGCCAGGTGTTTGTGTCGGCCACTAGGGTCGCTTATCTTACTCACACAGCTACCTCATTGCGCCTCTTTTTTTCTTTGCGTCATGTGCTGTTTGGGGAGTGTTTTTTGGAAGGGCCATCCTGCGTGACACTGCAGTGCCACTCCTAGATGGGCCAGGTGTTTGTGTCCGCCACTAGGGTCGCTTAGCTTACTCACACAGCTACCTCATTGCGCCTCTTTTTTTCTTTGCGTCATGTGCTGTTTGGGGAGTGTTTTTTGGAAGGGCCATCCTGCGTGACACTGCAGTGCCACTCCTAGATGGGCCAGGTGTTTGTGTCGGCCACTAGGGTCGCTTAGCTTAGTCATCCAGCGACCTCGGTGCAAATTTTAGGACTAAAAATAATATTGTGAGATGTGAGGTGTTCAGAATAGACTGAAAATGAGTGGAAATTATGGTTTTTGAGGTTAATAATACTTTGGGATCAAAATGACCCCCAAATTCTATGATTTAAGCTGTTTTTTATTGTTTTTTGAAAAAAACACCCGAATCCAAAACACACCCGAATCCGACAAAAAAAATTCGGTGAGGTTTTGCCAAAACGCGGTCGAACCCAAAACACGGCCGCGGAACCGAACCCAAAACCAAAACACAAAACCCGAAAAATTTCAAGTGCACATCTCTAATGTCCATATCCACCTATGTTTTGTACATCATTTTAATAACCATTACCATGTTTGTTATTTGCCAATTTTCTGTGTTTTAAAAAATGTTATAACACTCCGGTGTTTACCAACTTGGGCAAACACAGATTTTAGTAAATTTACCTATTAACCTATAATCAAAGTTAATTGGCAGGATGTAATGGCGTCCGAGTTTGGCAGAGTTGCGGGATGCCAGTGACCTCAGATGTTTTTTTAAGGCGACAGTTATTTACAAGGCATGGTTTTGCTTTGTAAATAATTGGCACATAAAAAAAACCCAATTTCAGCCGGCTTCCCGCACCTCTGGCGAACTCGGACGCCATTATATCCTTCCATATATATCTTAATACTATGAACGTACAAAATATTAAAATAGTATTGCTAATATTAGAAGTATACAAAATAAATATGAAAATAGATTATATAATTAGTTAAAATGCTTGCTGTATTTATGTTATGGTGTAGTAAGTTACTCTTTTAATCCCTTTTTTTTTTTAAACCATACCTGTTCATTACCTTGACCAGGATGTGAGAAAACATTATGTAGTATGTAATGTTTTTAGATCTTCCTTAAAATGGGCGTAAATTATTTCCCTAATATATTACAAAACAAAAAATAGAGATGAGCGGGTTCGGTTCTCAGAGAACCGAACCCTACCAGACTTCACCATTTGAGCCCCGATCCGAGTCAGGCTCGGGTTTTCCCGCCTGACTCGGAAACCCGAATGCGGCAAAACGTCATCATCCCGCTGTCGGATTCTCGCTGGATAATAATTATAACAACAACCTGTTGTGCTGCATCAGACTAGTGGTAGTGTCCTGTCTCATCAGTCATTCCAGTGACGATATATGCTGCTGCTATATGTCCACTGCTGCAGTATAATAATTATAACAACAACCTGTTGTGCTGCATCAGACCAGTGGTAGTGTCCTGTCTCATCAGTCATTCCAGTGACGATATATGCTGCTGCTATATGTCCACTGCTGCAGTATAATAATTATAACAACAACCTGTTGTGCTGCATCAGACCAGTGGTAGTGTCCTGTCTCATCAGTCATTCCAGTGACGATATACGCTGCTGCTATATGTCCACTGCTGCAGTATAATAATTATAACAACAACCTGTTGTGCAGCATCAGACTAGTGGTAGTGTCCTGTCTCATCAATCATTCCAGTGATGATATACGCTGCTGCTATATGTCCACTGCTGCAGTATAATAGTTATAACAACAAGCTGTTGTGCTGCATCAGACCAGTGGTAGTGTCCTGTCTCATCAGTCATTCCAGTGATGAGATATGCTGCTGCTATATGTCCACTGCTGCCATATAATAATTATAACAACCACAAGTCTCTTACAGTATTGTTGTGTTGTTCTGCATTAGACCAGTGGTAGTGTCCTGTCTCATCAGTCATTCCAGTCATTCCTGTGCCGCATATTGTCTCATATAACTCCCAAAAAATAATGGAGAATAAAATTTTGAGGAAAAAATAGGTAAAGAGCAAAAAGAACCACTTCCTCCTAGTGCTGAAGCTGCTGCCACTAGCCATGACATAGACGATGAAATGCCATCACCGTTGTCTGCCGAGGCCGATACCCAATGTGAATGTAGAGGGCATGTAAAATCCAAAAAGCCAAAGTTCAGTAAAAAGAACCAAAAAAAGAAATTTAAATCGTCTGAGGAGAAACGTAAACTTGCCAATATGCTATTTACGACTCGGAGTGACAAGGAATGGCTGAGGCCCTGGCCTATGTTCATGACTAGTGGTTCAGCTTCACATGACGATGGAAGCCCTCATAACTGAGGCATTGACACTTATGTTTGAGTTAGGCGTGCGTTCGGTATCCGCCATTAGTGCAATGGGATTTAGACAATTGATGGAGGTATTGTGTCCCTGGTAACAAATCCCATCTAGATTCCACTTCACTAGGCAGACGATAGCGAGATTTTGCCATTTAATTCCACTGATTTGGACGTAAAATTACAGTGATTTTGCCAATTGATTTCAGTGATTTATAATTATTAATAACAGTAATCTTGCCAATTAATTCCAGTGATTTATAATTATTAATCACAGTGATCTTGCCATTTAATTCCAGTGATTTGGACGTATAATTACAGTGATTTTGCCAATTAATTTCAGTGATTTATAATTATTAATTACAGTGATCTTGCCAATTAAGTCCAGTGATTTGGACGTATAATTCCAGTTGGAATTGTTTGTGTCGCTTGGCTTAGTCATACAGCTACCTCATTGCACCTCTTTGACATCTTTGTATGAGGTGCTGTTTGGGGCCTAGTTTTTGAAAAGTGCCATCCTGTGTGACACTGCCGTATGAGTCCAGGGGTACTGCTGTATTAGTCCTGGGGTACTGCCGTAAAAGTCCACCAATTGCAGATTTTTTTTTTTAAGTGACTGGAGCATGCTGGAGATGCTGTCAGTGGACTGAACAATTGCGGCCCACTCTCGACATTCAGCCACTGCGTGACCCTACTAGATGGGCCAGGTGGTTGTGTCGCTTACTTAGGCCTACAGCAACCTCGGTGCACCTTTTTTTTCTTCTTTGCATCATGTCCTGTTAGGGGCCTTTTTTTTTATATCTGCCCTCCTGTCTGCCACTGCAGTGCCATGCCTAGATGGGCCAATTGTTTGTGTCGCTTGGCTTAGTCATACAACTACCTCATTGCAATTCTTTTTTGTCTTTGCATGATGTGCTGTTTGGGGCCTTTTTTTATATCTGCCCTCCTGTCTGACACTGCAGTGCCATTCCTAGATGGGCCAGGTGTTTGTGTTGTCCACTTGTGTCGCTTCGCTTAGCTTAGTCATCCAGCAACCTCGGTGCAACCTTTTGGCCTAAAAACAATATTGTGAGGTGTTCAGAATAGACAGGAAATGAGAGGAAATTAATGTTATTGAGATTCATAATACCGTAGGATCAAAATTACCCCCAAATTCTGCGATTTTAGCTGTTTTGTGATTTTTTTCAATAATAAAATTAGCAGCGAGCGAACAACTCGGAATGAGGGCCAATATGTGTTTAAACATTGTATGAAACGTCTCTATAAAATGTAATATAAATACACACATGCAGTATATTATGCAGTGGCTCATTTTTTTGATGATGGTGAGTGGATTTTGTATTATTCCAATGAATGTGTCATATGTATATAGCAGAATGGAAGAGAAATGTATATAACGAAGTCACAGGAATTATTCTAGGAACCATTTAAGTTCGAAATCCAAATGTAGTCCTCTTGGGGCCAGGCTCTTGAGTCTGCGAAGCCCGTTTTATTGCTTAACATCTTGAGGGGCCTGATTTTCACCAGAATCTGGTAATCACCCACCTTGCATATTTTTATCTGAATGTGACATCATTATACTGTAGTTGTGCAATGCCTACATCTGGCTACTGTATTCTCCACATCTTGCCAGTATACCAATTTTATTATAGCTAATGCTATGTTTTTACCTTTGATAAATTAAATTGTTACTTTTTGGAATTACACTATGTTTTGCCATTAATTATGTTTTCATATGGACCACTGATTGTGCATATGCTGTGAAGGGGGCAAAGAACCGTACAGAAACGTCATATCATGAAGGAAAGTTACTTTATTTATTTATATTCATTTATATATATTTTATACCCCGGACATTGGGGTTCACCACTGTATTACATTAGCGCACCCACCCAATCCATATTCATTATATATTCAGGGGTATAATTTGTTAAATGTGCATCTTTTGCTCTATACCTGTGTTTGTGTGCATATAAATACATTATTTAGTTCAATATATATGTATAGGGCAAATCAAATTTCTGCTGCGGGGTACACTGGGCTCCACAGGTAATGACATTGGGGGTGTAGAGTAGGATCTTGATCCGGGGCACCAATAGGCTCAAAGCTTTGACTGTTCCCAGAATGCATTGCGCTGCCTCCTCTATAACCCCGCCTCCGTGCACAGGAGCTCAGTTTTGTAGTTGTGCCATGTAGTAAGCAGACATACAACTAGAGACGAGCGGGTTCGGTTAGTCAAGATCCGAACCCCCCCCCCCCGAACTTCACCTATTTTTTACGGGTCCGAGGCAGCTTCGGATCTTCCCTCCTTGCTCGGTTAACCCGAACGAGGACGAAAGTCATCATCCCGCTGTCGGATTCTCACGAGATTCGTATTCCATATAAAGAGCCGCGCGTCACCGCCATTTTCGCTCGTGCATTGGAGATTGAACGGAGAGGACATGGCTACGTTCTCTGCCTGAAAAGCTCCATATCTGTGCTCAGTGTGCTGCAAATATCTGTGCTCAGTGTGCTGCAAATATCTGTGCTCAGTGTGCTGCAAATATCTACATTCTCTGCCTGAAAAGCTCCATATCTGTGCTCAGTGTGCTGCAAATATCTACATTCTCTGCCTGAAAAGCTCCATATCTGTGCTCAGTGTGCTGCAAATATCTACGTTCTCTGCCTGAAAAGCTCCATATCTGTGCTCAGTGTGCTGCAAATATCTACGTTCTCTGCCTGAAAAGCTCCATATCTGTGCTCAGTGTGCTGCAAATATCTATGTTCTCTGCCTGAAAAGCTCCATATCTGTGCTCAGAGTGCTGCAAATATCTGTGCTCAGTGTGCTGCATTGTGGGGACCACCAGTATATAATTATAGTAGTACAGTACAGTAGGCCATTGCTGTATCTTGCAGCTCCGTGTCAGACTCAGTTCTAGACAGTATCCTGATCATCAGTGCTCAATATCTGCTGCATTGTTGTGTGACCAGAATATACTATATATATTATTATATATAGTAGTACAGTGCAGCATTTTGGTGACCACCAGTATAGTAGTACAGTACAGTAGTGCATTGCTGTATCTTGCAGCTCCGTGTCACTTCACGTATCCATATCTGTGCTGTATTGATTGTGAGCAGTATAGTAGTAGAGTGCAGCATTTTGGGGACTACCAGTATATATATAGTACAGTACAGTAGTCCATTGCTGTATCTTGCAGCTCCATGTCACTTCAACTATCCATATGTGTGCTGCATTGTTTGTGAACAGTATAGTAGTACAGTGCAGCATTTTGGGGACAACCAGTATATATATAGCAGTACAGTACAGTAGGCCATTGCTGTATCTTGCAGCTCCTTGTCACTTCAAGTATCCATATCTGTGCTGTATTGATTGTGAGCAGTATAGTAGTAGAGTGCAGCATTTTGGGGACTACCAGTATATATATAGTACAGTACAGTAGTCCATTGCTGTATCTTGCAGCTCCATGTCACTTCAACTATCCATATGTGTGCTGCATTGTTTGTGAACAGTATAGTAGTACAGTGCAGCATTTTGGGGACAACCAGTATATATATAGCAGTACAGTACAGTAGGCCATTGCTGTATCTTGCAGCTCCGTGTCACTTCAAGTATCCATGTCTGTGCTGCATTGTTTTTGAGCAGTATAGTAGAACAGTGCAGCATTTTGGGGACCACCAATATATATATATCGTAGTACAGTACAGTAGTCCATTGCTGTATCTTGCAGCTCCGTGTTACTTCAAGTATCCATATCTGTGCTGCATTGTTTGTCAGCAGTATAGTAGTACAGTGCAGCATTTTGGGGACCAAAAGTATATATATAGTAGTACAGTACAGTAGGCCATTGCTGTATCTTGCAGCTCCGTGTCACTTCAAGTATCCATATTTGTGCTGCATTGTTTGTGAGCAGTATAGTAGTACAGTGCAGCATTTTGGGGACCACCAGTATATATATAGTAGTACAGTACAGTAGTCCATTGCTGTATCTTGCAGCTCCGTATCACTTCAAGTATCCATATCTGTGCTGCATTGTTTGTGAGCAGTATAGTAGTACAGTGCAGCATTTTGGGGACCACCAGTATATATATAGTAGTACAGTACAGTGGGCCATTGCTGTATCTTGCAGCTCCGTATCACTTCAAGTATCCATATCTGTGCTGCACTGTTTGTGAGCAGTATATTAGTACAGTGCACCATTTTGGGGATCACCAGTATATATGTATATAGTAGTACAGTACAGTAGGCCATTGCTGTATCTTGCAGCTCCATGTCACTTCAAGTATCCATATCTGTGCTTCATTGTTGTGAGCAGTATATATAGTAGTACAGTGCAGCATTTTGGTGACCAACAGTATATAGTTGTACAGGACAGTAGGCCATTGCTATTGAAATAATAATATTACAGGCATATAATTCCACACATTAAAAAATGGAGAACAAAAATGTGGAGGGTGAAATAGGGAAAGATCAAGATCCACTTCCACCTAGTGCTGAAGCTGCTGCCACTAGTCATGGCAGAGACGATTCAATGCTATCAGCGTCGTCTGCCGAGGCCGATGCCCAATGTCATAGTAGAGAGCATGTAAAATCCAAAAAACAAAAGTTCAGTAAAATGACCCAAAAATCTAACTTAAAAGCGTCTGATGAGAAGCGTAAACCTGCCAATATGCCATTTACGACACGGAGTGGCAAGGAACGGCTGAGGCCCTGGTCTATGTTCATGGCTAGTGGTTCAGCTTCACATGAGGATGGAAGCACTCATCCTCCCACTAGAAAAATGAAAAGAGTTAAGCTGGCAAAAGCACAGCAAAGAACTGTGCATTCTTCTAAATCACAAATCCCCAAGGAGAGTCTAATTGTGTCGGCGGTTGCGATGCCTGACCTTCAAAACACTGGACGGGAAGAGGTGGCTCCTTCCACCATTTGCACGCCCCTTGCAAGTGCTGGAAGGAGCACCCACAGTCCAGTTCCTGATAGTCAAATTGAAGATGTCACTGTTGAAGTACACCAGGATGAGGATATGGGTGTTGCTGGCGCTGAGGAGGAAATTGACAAGGAGGATTCCGGTGGTTTGTTTAAGTCAGGCACTCGGGGAGTCACCTGTTGTCTGTGGGATGAATATGGCCATTGACATGCCTGGTCAAATTACAAAAAAAAAATCACCTCTTCGGTGTGGAATTATTTTAACAGAAATGCGGACAACAGGTGTCAAGCCGTGTGTTGCCTTTGTCAAGCTGTAATAAGTAGGGGTAAGGACGTTAACCACCTAGGAACATCCTCCCTTATACGTCACCTGGAGCACATTCATCAGAAGTCATTGACAAGTTCAAAAACTTTGGGTGACAGCAGAAGCAGTCCACTGACGACAACTAAATCCCTTCTTCCTCTTGTACCCAAGCTCCTGGAAACCACACCACCAACTCCCTCAATGTCAATTTCCTCCTTAGACAGGAACGCCAATAGTCCTGCAGGCCATGTCACTGGCAAGTCTGACGAGTCCTCTCCTAACTGGGATTCCTCCGAAGGATCCTTGAGTGTAACACCTACTGCTGCTGGCGCTGCTGTTGTTGCTGCTGGGAGTCTATCGTCATCCCAGAGGGGAAGTCGGAAGACCACTTGTACTACTTCCAGTAAGCAATTGACTGTCCAACAGTCCTTTGCGAGGAAGATGAAATATCACAGCAGTCATCCTGTTGCAAAGCAGATAACTCAGGCATTGGCAGCTGTGTTGGTGTTAGACGTGTGTACGGTATCCACCGTTAATACACAAGGATTAGAGAATTTCTTGAGGTAGTGTGTCCCCGGTACCAAATCCCATCTAGGTTCCACTTCTCTAGGCAGGCGATACAGAGAATGTACACAGATGTCAGAAAAAGACTCACCAGTGTCCTAAAAAATGCAGTTGTACCCACTGTCCACTTAACCATGGACATGTGGACAAGTGGAGCAGGGCAGACTCAGGACTATATGACTGTGACAGCCCACTGGGTAGATGTATTGTCTCCTGCAGCAACAACAGCAGCGGCGGCACCAGTAGCAGCATCTTGCAAACGCCAACTCGTTCCTAGGCAGGCTACGCTTTGTATCACCACTTTCCATAAGAGGCACACAGCTGACAACCTCTTACGGAAACTGAGGAACATCATCGCAGGTTGGCTTACCCCAATTGGACTCTCCTGGAGATTTGTGACATCGGACAACGCCACCAATATTATGCATGCGTTACATTTGGGCAAATTCCAGCACGTCCCATGTTTTGCACATACAATTAATTTGGTGGTGCAGAATTTTTTTTAAAATGACTGTGGCGTGCAAGAGATGCTGTCGGTGGCCCGAAAAATTTGCGGGCCACTTTCGGCATTCAGCCACCGCGTGCCGAAGACTGGAGCACCAGCAAACACTCCTGAACCTTCCCCTCCATCAGCTAAAGCAAGAGGTGGTAACGAGGTGGTATTCAACTCTCTATATGCTTCAGAGGATGGAGGAGCAGCAAAAGGCCATTCAAGCCTATACATCTGCCTACGATATAGGCAAAGGAGGGGGAATGCACCTGACTCAAGCGCAGTGTAGAATGATTTCAACATTGTGCAACCCTTTGAACTTGCCACACGTGAAGTCAGTTCAGACACTGCCAGCCTGAGTCAGGTCATTCCCCTCATCAGGCTTTTGCAGAAGAAGCTGGAGACATTGAAGGAGGAGCTAACACGGAGCGATTCCGCTAGGCATGTGGGACTTGTGGATGGAGCCCTTAATTCGCTTAACAAGGATTCACGGGTGGTCAATCTGTTGAAATCAGAGCACTACATTTTGGCCACAGTGCTCGATCCTAGGTTTAAAGCCTACGTTGTATCTCTCTTTTCAGCAGACACAAGTCTGCAGAGGTTCAAAGACCTGCTGGTGAGAAAATTGTCAAGTCAAGCGGAACGTGATCCATCAACAGCTCCACCTTCACATTCTCCCGCAACTGGGGCTGTGAGGAAAAGGCTAAGAATTCCGAGCCCACCCGCTGGCACTGATGCAGGGCAGTCTGGAGCGAGTGCTGACATCTGGTCCGGCCTGAAGAACCTGCCAACGATTACTGACATGTCGTCTACTGTCACTGCATATGATTCTGACACCATTGAAAGAATGGTGGAGGATTATATGAGTGACCGCATCCAAGTAGGCACGTCAGACAGTCCGTACGTATACGGGCAGGAAAAGAGGCAATTTGGAGGCCCTTGCACAAACTGGCTTTATTTTACCTAAGTTGCTCCCCCTCCAGTGTGTACTCCGAAAGAGTGTTTAGTGCAGCCGGTCACCTTGTCAGCGATCGGCGTACGAGGTTACTTCCACAAAATGTGGAGAAGATGATGTTCATCAAAATGAATTATAATCAATTCCTCCATGGAGACATTCACCAGAAATTGCCTCAAGGAAGTACACAGGGACCTGTGATGGTGGATTCCAGTGGGGACGAATTAATACTCTGTGAGGAGGGGGATGTACACAGTGAAAGGGGTGAGGAATCGGAGGATGATGATGAGGTCGACATCTTGCCTCTGTAGAGCCAGTTTGAGCAAGGAGAGATTGATTGCTTCTTTTTTTGGTGGGGGCCCTAACCAACCAGTCATTTCAGCCACAGTCATGTGGCAGACCCTGTGGCTGAAATGATGGGTTTGTTAAAGTGTGCATGTCCTGTTTATACAACATAAGGGTGGGTCAGAGGGGTGGGTGGGAGTGCCCAAGGACAATTCCATCTTGCACCTCTTTTTTTATTTTATTTATATTTGCATCATGTGATGTTTGGGGCCAATTTTTTTGAGTGCCATCCTGTCTGACACTGCAGTGCCACTCCTAGATGGACCAGGTGTTTGTGCCACCCACTTGTGTAGCTTAGCTAAGTCATCCAGCTACCTCATTGCACCCTTTTTTTTCTTTGCATTATGTGTTCTTTGGGGCCTAGTTTTTAAAACTGCCATCCTGTCTGACACTGCAGTGCCACTCCTAGATGGGCCAGGTGTTTGTATCAGCCACTTGGGTCGCTTAGCTTAGTCATCCAGTGACCTCCGTGCAAATTTTAGGACTAAAAATAATATTGTGAGGTGTGAGGTGTTCAGAATAGACTGGAAATGAGTGGAAATTATGGTTATTGAGGTTAATAATACTATAGGATCAAAATTACCCCCAAATTCTATGATTTAAGCTGTTTTTGAGGGGTTTTTGAAAAAAAACTCCCGAATGCAAAACACACCCGAATCTGACAAAAAAATTTCAGGGAGATTTTGCCAAAACGCGTCCGAATCCAAATCACGGCCGTGGAACCGAATCCAAAACCAAAACACAAAACCCGAAAAATTTCCGGTGCACATCTCTACATACAACAGGGGTGCTGCTCCAGCAGCTCTTAGAAGAAGCTTTTAATGAAAAATTAATACTTCAAGGGCTACAGCAGAGACACTGTCTGTGTTAGATGTCAGTCAGACATCTCCTGCTGCAGCTCCATGACCTCCCGCAGCGGCGCTGTATACTCCCGCGCCCTTGTTGCCGGGTACTTACAGCGGAGGCTCAGTTTTTTTTCCAGTTAGTCACACACACTGCCGCTGTTCTCCTGGATCGCGTGGCCACACTCAGGGAGGAGCTAAGTGGGTCCCCCGATGGGACCCGTGGTAAATCGCGATCCCGCGTGCACGGTGGGAGGCGGGCCGTGCGTGCTGGCGTGGACACTGTGGCAGTATAGGGACCCCACTAGACCACCAGGGCAAGGGCACAGGTCAGTTTTCTCTCATAAACCGTTTATATAAGTCCACAGTACCCGGTGGTGAATTCCAGCAGGGGGATAAGGCTTTGACCTGTAGCCCCTCCCCCAGCCCCAGGGCGCCATTTAGAGTAAATGTTCACGCCCTGGAGCTACATATCTCTCTCTCTCCCTCACTCCCTGTCAGCGATTGGGTGCCATTAGGACAAGCTGAGCTGATCCTGGGACTGTTTGGGCAAATCCTCCTCTGTAGAGCCGCCTGCATGTCAGCGCTGTGCATTTTACAGGACACTTAAGTATTCTACATGTCTGCTGATAGTGTTAGTTAAGAAAGAGTGCATTTAGGGGGTCATTCCGAGTTGTTCGCTCGCAAGCTGCTTTTAGCAGCTTTGCACACGCTAAGCCGCCGCCTACTGGGAGTGAATCTTAGCTTCTTAAAATTGCGAACGAAAGATTAGCAAAATTGCGAATAGACACTTCTTAGCAGTTTCTGAGTAGCTCCAGACTTACTCGGCATCTGCGATCAGTTCAGTGCTTGTCGTTCCTGGTTTGACGTCACAAACACACCCAGCGTTCGCCCAGACACTCCTCCGTTTCTCGAGCCACTCCCGCGTTTTTCCCAGAAACGGTAGCGTTTTTTCACACACGCCCAGAAAAACGGCCAGTTTCCGCCCAGAAACACCCACTTCCTGTCAATCACATTACGATCACCAGAACGAAGAAAAAACCGTGAGTAAAAATCCTAACTGCATAGCAAATTTACTTGGCGCAGTCGCAGTGCGAACATTGAGCATGCGCACTAAGCGGAAAATCGCTGCGATGCGGAGAAATTTACTGAGCGAACAACTCGGAATGACCCCCTTAGTCAGGGTTATATAGTACAAGTACCCTGTGATATACATCCAGTATTTACTGTGCATTGTTATATCGATTGAGTGTATAGCTATACTTAGTATTACTCTGTATTGCTAGTCCAGTGCAGTTTTATTGATTGTCATAATTTCTGCATTGTACAATGTGACTATGTGTGTGTGCATATAGCTGCTGTGTGACCTCCATTTTGTGTATCTCACTCAGATTGCTATCCCTATATTCTATAACCTGAGGGGGCAAAGTGCGTCAGGTTTGTCAGTTAATATAGGTGTTTCAGTGTGTATTTTTCTCTGTGATTTTAGTCACCATATACCTCTTGAGTCCCCTGTTTGTGCTAATACACTGCACAGGGGGTTCTTGTCTGGTATTGTGCTGCTGTTATTGTACTGGATTGCCCTGTATTAAGTTTTCAGATATGTCAGCTACAAGGGGCGATGGTGCTGGGGCTGATCCCACATTGCGTGGTGGAGACGCTGCAGACACATTTGAGGAAAACATTGCAGCTGAGGGTTCAGGTTCGGGGAGTTCCTTACCCCCCAGTGGGACCATAGCAATGGGGGTTCATAATGACCCACCTTTGGCTACTTTATCCACGTTATTGAATACGCCAGTAACTAGACTTGCGCCCCCTATGGGACCTCCTGTGCCGGTACAACTGCTTATTGTCCCTGTGGTTAACCCACTATGGGCAGATCAGCTGTCCGCTCAGTTACAGCAATTGAACCAATCACTGACTACACAGAAGTCTAACCCTCGCCCGCCTAAGACCAAGGGGTCCTCTAAGCGGGCCATTACTTCCTCACAATCCACCAACATCCCAGATACTTCGTCTGATGAGGATGGCGTATATACTGACCCCACAGATTCTGACCCTGATGCTTCTGATGGGGAGCCTGTTTCACAGGTGAATGTCCCTGACTTGCTGGAGGCTATTAGGTTAATTCTCCAAATTATTGATGAACCGGAGCCTGATGCTGCCCCTAAGAAACCAGACAGGGGCAGCATCAGGAAAAATCCAGGAAAGAAATTCACGCCTCAAAAGAAGATGCTGGCTTGCTACCCCCTCACGGCGTAGCTAAGTACAATTTGGGAGACACTCCCGCCAGTGGATTCGCAGGTGGCGCGGCTGGTTGTATCCTCAGCTCTGCCTGTAACCACCGTCACTTTGTTGAAAGAACCACGGATAAACATGTTTAAAGGCGATTTACACCCTAACTAGTGCAGCGCATAGGCCCACTATTGCAGCGATATGGGCTGCAGAGGCTGTTGAAGCGTGGGCTCAGGAGCTGAAGGTGGAGCTGCCTTCCAACGCTTCTGATCATGCCAGACAATGTCTGTCGTATATTGTCACAGCTTCTCATTACATTAAGGAGAAAGCTTCTGATGTATTCTGGCGGCCAAGGCTTCTACTACGTCAATATTGGCTCGCAGGATTCTCTGGTTGCGGTCCTGGTCGGTGGATCTGGACTCTAAGAAAACCCTGGAGGTGCTCCCTTTTAAGGGAGACATTTATTTTGGAGAAGACATCAACAAGATAGTGGCTGACTTAGCTTCTGCTAAGACGGCATGTCTACCTAGTACTGTTCCTTCAGTGCCGAAGGCTAAGAGTACTCCCTTTCGCTCCTTTCATCCTTCATTGAAAGCAAAAGGTCAGGCGTACCCGAAACAGGTTCGCACTTCCAAACCCAATAAGCCCAAACCCATACGGGCCTGGGCTGCCCATCAGCCTGCTTTCAAAACTGACAAGCCTGCTGCATGACAGGGCGGGCCTCCCTCTGGGGGATCCCTGGGTGTGGTGCTGACTTCTAGGGTTTACCCAGGAATGGTTGAAGACCACTTCCGATGCCTGGGTACGGGAAGACATCACTCGAGGTTATGCCGTATCCTTCAGAAATCGTCCCCCTCATCGATTTTGCCTGACAGACGTCCCTTCGGATCAAGTGAAGGCAAAAACTCTTCAATCAGTGGTACATTCCCTCCTGGACACAGGAGTGGTAGTACAGGTGCCTCTGGCTCAGAGAGGCAAGGGGTACTATTCACTGCTGTTCCTAGTCCCGAAACCAAATGGGTCTTCCCGGCCCATTCTCAACCTCAAGTCCTTGAACAAATTTGTGAAGGTCTCCAAGTTTTATATGGAAACTCTTCGATCTATTGTTCTGGCCTTGGAAACTGGGGACTATATGGTTTCCCTGGACATACAGGATGCTTACCTGCATATTCCGATTGCAGTGTCACATCAGCAGTACCTGAGGTTTGCAGTTGGCAACCTCCATTACCAATTTCGGGCGTTACCTTTTGGTTTGACCACGGCCCCGCAAGTCTTCACCAAGGTCATGGCGGTAATGACGGCTGTACTCCGCCCTCAAGGGGTCAGGATCCTAACGTATCTGGACGACTTGTTGATCCTGGCAAATTCCCCAGAAATTCTCCTACACCATCTGGATCTGACTATATGGTTTCTACAAGCACACGGGTGGCTCATCAGCTGGAAGAAATCTTCCCTGGTCCCTGCTCAGAGCATGGTGCACCTGGGGGCATTGCTGGACACGCACAACCAGCGGTTGTTCTTGTCTCAGCAGAACGTCCTGAAGCTTCAGGACAGGTTTAGTTGCTTCCTATCTCGTCCGCAAGTGTCGATAAATTCGGCAATGCAAGTGCTAGGTCTCATGGTGCCGATATCGACATGGTGGAGTACGCTCAATTCCATTCCCGCCCTCTGCAGAAGCTGATTCTTGCCAAGTAGGATGGTCTGCCTCACCCGATCAGGTCTCACATGATCTCCTTGTCCACGGAGGTCCGTCTGTCACTGAACTGGTGGCTTCAGGACCAACGATTGAGCAGGGGTCGTCCCTTCTGGATCTCCAACTGGGTCTGTCTGACGACGAATGCCAGTCTGAGAGGTTGTGGTGCGGTGTTGGAGCAACACTCCTTTCAGGGTCGGTGGACCAAGGAGGAGTCTCTCCTCCCGATAAACATTCTGGAATTGCGGGCGGTGTTCAACTCACTGAAATTGGCCCACCATTTAATACAGAACAGACCTGTTCAAGTACAGTCGGACAACACCACCATGGTGGCATACATCAACCATCAAGGCGGCACTCGAAGTGGCATGGCAATGAGGGAAGTATCATGGATTCTTCAGTGCGCGGAACTCCATCTGCCAGCCATATCAGCATTATTCATTCCGGGGTCCTAAACTGGGACTTTCTCAGTCGTCAGGACGTATACGATGGAGAGTGGAGCCTCCATCCAGAAGTGTTTCAACTCCTCGTGGACAGGTGGGGCCTTCCAGATGTGGACCTGATGGCATCTCGACACAATCACAAGGTTCCGGTCTTCGGAGCAAGGACAAGGTATCCTCAAGCAGCATTCGTGGACACACTGGCAATTCCATGGAACTTTCAGCTGCCACACGTGTTCCCTTCGGTGTCACTCCTGCCCAGAGTAATAAGGAAGTTCAAGCAAGAAGGAGGAATCCTGCTTCTGATCACTCCCGCATGTCCCAGACAGCATAGGTTCTCAGACCTTCAGGGTCTCTCGATAGAGCGTCCTCTTCTACTTCCACAGCACCCAGATCTCCTCGTTCAGGGCCCCTGTGTATATTAGGATTTAGCCCGGTAAGCTTTGACGGCGTTGCTCTTGAAACTTCCGTTTTGAGGGCCAAAGGATTTTCTGAGGCGGTCATTCAAACCATGTTGAAGGCCTGGAAACCGGCTTCTGCTCGGATTTACCATAAGGTCTGGAACTCTTACTTTGCTTGGTGCTCATCTAACGATTATGACGCTTACAAGTTTAGTACGGCCAAACTTTTGGCCTTTCTACAACAGGGCCTAGACTTGGGCCTTCGTCTGGCCTCCATCAAGGTTCATATTTCTGCCTTGTCGATTTGGTTACAGAGAAAGATTGCAACTTTACATGATGTGAATACGTTCACTCAGGGTGTGTTGCGGATTCAACCTCCTTATGTCCCGCCTGTGGCTCCTTGGGACCTGTCGGTGGTTCTGGAGGCATTGCAGGGGTCTCCGTTTGAGCCTCTTGAATTTGCAGACCTTAAGTGGCTTTCTCTTAAGGTATTGTTTCTGCTGGCTATTGCCTCTGCTAAGCGGGTGTCGGATTTGGGTGCCTTGTCTTATAGGTCACCTTATCTGATTTTTCACTGTGATCGGGCGGTTCTTAGAACACATCCCGGGTATTTACCGAAGGTGGTGTCTTCTTTCCACCTTAATTAGGAGATCGTGGTTCCGGCCTTTGCCTCTCCTGACTTATCTTCCAAAGAGAGGTCTTTGGATGTGGTACGGGCTCTCCGTATCTACGTGAAGAGAACTGCCTCCATCAGGAAGCCGGATTCTCTCTTTGTTCTGTTTGGTTTTCACAAACGTGGCTGACCTGCTCACAAGCAGACCCTGGCCAGATGGATTAGAATGATGATTGCACATGCTTATGTACAGGCTGGCCTTCCAGTTCCTGCTACCATAAAGGCCCCCTATTTGAATTTTGGACTGTGCTGCAACTGTCACTGGGGAGGAGATACTTATCTCCATCTCCAGAGAACATAAATATCACATTTTCCAGCTTCTATGAGATAATTTGTTATGTTTTATTAAATATCCCCCAGAATCTCTTATAGGTGGGGTGACAATATCCCTTGCACAGAGCACACGTGGTCATCCAGTAGTGTGATGAGGATGACGTTGCTAACAGTATGTTATGGCCTTCCAAAGCAATAGATCTGAATCCAATAAAGAAGTTATGGGATAATGTGGAATTACATCATAGACTGACCAGACCATACATCAATGCCATGATGTACACTGGCCGAACTAGAACTAGTGTATTTTGCTAGCTATTAAATTATAAAATATTACATATATACTAATATATGTATACATATATTTATATATATATATATATATATATATATATCAAACAATGATGTCGGCACTCGCTTTACTGACCAAAGATATGTTGCTCCGGTGCCCTCCATGAAGTGAAACTTCAACATGCACACAAAACCAAAGGCGGCACTCACGAGACTTCCAAGCGTAGAATAAATCAGACAGACAGCGTCACGAAGAAAAAAGTCTGACAAATAGACTGAAACGTTGAACTTCGGTACGCTGTCCGTCTGATTTATTCTACGCTTGGAAGTCTCGTGAGTGCCGCCTTTGGTTTTGTGTATATATATATATATATATATATATATACTTAGTACTATCTAGTCTAGAACAGAGGTTCCCAAATACAGTCATCAATGCACCCTAATGGTCTAGGGCCCTCATTCCGAGTTGATCGCACCAAGCAACTTTTTGATGCTGTTGCGATCAACTGATCTCCGCCTATGGGTGAGTGTATTTTAGCATAACAGGGCTGCGAACGCTTGCGCAGCCCTGCAATGCTAAAAAAGTTTCCTGCAAAACAAGACCAGCCCTGGACATACTTACCCTGTGCGACGGATCCAGCAATGATGGGCTCGGCTTTGACGTCAGATATCCGCCCTCCGTTCACCTGGACACGCCTGTGTTTTCCTTACCACTCCGCGAAAATGGCAATCTTCAATCTTCAAAAGTCAATCTTCTTGCGGTCGCAATGACGCGCATGCGCATTATGGTCCCCGCGCGTGTGCAGTAGTGACCCGGTGGCAGCTGTGCTAAAAAAAAGCACGCTGCGATCAGGTCGGAATGACCCCCTAGGTTTTAAGGATGTGGTTGAGCAGACATGATTAAGTCAAATTGATTGAGGTACTAATTAATTCACCTGTGGCCAAGCTTGGCTATCCTTAAAACCTGGGCTATTGTGGTGTCTTGAGGACCATGGGGGTCATTCCGAGTTGATCGTAGCTGTGCTAAATTTAGCACAGCTACGATCATTCAGACTGACACGTGGGGGGAAACCCAGCACAGGGCTAGTCCGCCCCGCATGTCAGTGCCGGCTCCCCCCGCAGAAGTGCAAAGGCATCGCACAGCGGCGATGCCTTTGCACTTCAAGAGTAGATCCCGACCAGTGCAGCTTTAGCGTGCTGGCTGGGAGCTACTCATCGCTCCCTGGCCCGCAGCGGCTGTGTGTGACGTCACGCAGCCGCCGCGGCCCGCTCCCCCAACAGACCAATCACACCTGCGTTGGCCGGACCGCGCCCACTCCCTCCCAGCGACCGCCTCTGCCTCAGAGGCAATCGCTAGGCAATGACGGATGGCATGCGCCGGTGCACTGCGGTGCCGGCGCATGCGCAGTTCTGACCCGATCGCTGCGATGAGAGAAACTGCAGCAAGCGATTGGATCGGAATGACCCCCCATGTTTGGGAACCTCTGGTCTAGAAGATTTAACAAATTTTTGACAGTCATATAGAAAAATCAACAATTTAGTTCTCCAGTTTATCTAGAATTGCAAATTCAGAACTAGTAAGTATAACTTAATGCCTTAATTACAGTGAGTTCCTATAATACGACAGACTCCAGCCATTTGTGTAACGTATATCATAGGGTAGAAGGTAATCACAATTTCATAACAATGTTTTTTTTTTTTTTTTTAATGAACAAATGACTTAATTTAGGATTATAGGCAAAATTGTCATTACTGTGTGTGGCCGCAGACGGATACTTGGCCAGCAACTTCCTCTTCTAACAATAGCTATGATTCTAGTGTTTCTTTGAATTATTATTATTATTCTGTTTCCCAATGGTAGGTAACCACCACTGCAAACTGTACCTCAGAAACCTCAGTAAAGGATCTCAAATACCACTTTGGCTGCAAAACTAAAATGGAACTTCCTAAGCCACCATGAAATGGCCCACCCATTCACATGAAACCCTTCTGTGTTACACGCCAGCACAAACAGCTGCTGTCTAGTGGTGCAGTAAAAAATGCACAGATTTGGCTGTACGTGTATTTGGGATGTTCAGCAGTAAACCTACAGTATCAGCATACAAGACAGCAACCTATTTACATATTATGTAAAACAGCGATGCCTAATACACACAGAAGTAACTGTTTTATTCAGACTAACAGGAACATTTTAGGAAAACTATAAGTGGTTCTCAAAAAAATAAATATTGGGGTAGGGGGCGTGGCCTAGCTGCAGAGGAGAGTGGCAGCAGAATCCCCAAGCACCCGTCTTTTTGGCCAAATAAAACCTCTCCCTGCCTCTTCCCACCAGCCCATTTACCCCATCCACCTCCCCCTTACCCTTGCTCACCCCCTGAAGTGGACAGGTTAGCGCCGCGGAGCCGGGGAGTGTTGAAAAACGCTCCCGCGGGTTGTGGCCTACCTCCACACCAAGACCGGGGCCTCAATTTATGAGCCTGCCCGGAGGGAGAACCGGAAACCCCAAACCGGCGGCCGCTTGCCGCGGCGCCTCTGACGGGAACACCGCTGACGCTGTCCCCCTGGTACTGGACGGCTACCCGCCGCTGAAGCCCCCACACCCTCCGCAAGGATGCCTGTTAGTGCCGCTGTCGCACACAAGCCTGGAGCAGCTAAATCACCGGCTCACCTTCCAGACTGTCCCTCTGCTGAAAGACCCTCCATACACCGGCTGAACTTGGAATCCTGTGGGTGCCTATCCTGGGACAATGCACATGAAGGCTGCATTACCTTCAGTACCCAGCCTACCTGGAATATTGTGAGTACCTGCTGCTGCCACAGCAGCCATTCTCTATTTGCACCCCTGCTCCATAGAAGCCTGTGACAAGAATCCAAAGCCGCCATCTTGCTATCTGGCAATCAGCCAGAGTAAAGATAAAGTTGCACTACATCGCACTCTCCTCACCCCTGCAGGATTATAGATCCTGTTCGCACTACTGCCCGTAGCTGAGACGGTCATGAAAATGCTTTAATACTTACCATGTGTGCCTGGGTCACTATATGAGAGGTTAGGCTGCGATTTACCCCAGCGGCAGGGATAGCACCTGAAAGAGTTATGGCTCCATTATTGTGATACTCGGATCCACATATCCTCGAATCACTCTCAAGATGATTTAACACAATATAATAAAATACTATGCATGCCATAATTAAGTAGCTGGACTTTATATATAACACTCTTTGGCACCTTACTCCCAACTCCGCTGTTGGGGTACCTGAAGCTGACAAATCCATCCCCCTCTGGTGGCCGCTACTGTTAGCTACTTGATCTACACTAACTGAAGCCTGGAACAAGTCACAATTTGGACCTCGATTAATCTCTACGAACTTGCTGCGGCTCCCTCCTCCACCCTCCGAGCTACCTGGAGCCTGCAATACTTGCTTCCCCATTCCCATAGGAACCCGGGATGGAGTTGTAAGCCAGCAACCTGACCTGCCTGGGCTGCTCGCCCACTATACAATCTACGGACTGTGTCCCTTCTTCAATAATTTTCCTTTCCTTTTTCTTTACCTCCCCCACTCCTATCCCCCTTTTTTATATATGCCATTATGTCCAAAAACAAGAAAGTAACGCAAGCCCCGACTAACTTCTTTGGCTTAAAGTCTAAGGGCCCGCAGAACCCCAACATGACCGCAAGCTCCCCTCCCTCTCCGTGCTCTTCGGAAGCGGGTATCAATCCCCAGATACAGGCGGTAATGTCGAGCCTACTGGAAGGAGTGCAGTCCGCGTTCAAACAGGAACTTTCGAACGCTATTGCAGAATTTAAATCGGATCTCACAGCTCTCGGCAACGAACGGATGCATTGGAAACAAAGACTGACGATCTCTGCCGCTCCCAACACTGCCTTGACAGAGAGCTCATTAGGTTGCACGAAGAAATGGAGACCCTTAAAGAGCGACAGGAGGACCAAGAAAATCGCTCACGTAGAAATAACTTACGCATACGCAATGTCCCAGAATCGGTCCTCGGCCCTTCACTGCCGTCATTTCTGAGAAAATTCTTCATACATATCGTACCAGACCTCACGGATGAAGAGTGTCTCTGTGATAGGGCTCATAGAGCACTTCGTGCAAGACCGTCTCCCGCTCAACCGCCCAGACATGTTATCGTCCGTTTCCATTATTTCCGTTCAAAAGAGAAAATCCTATCCTCTGTCCGGGACTCCCCAGAGATCCTATTTAAAGGTATGCAGCTACAGATCTTTCAGGACCTGGCTCCCTCCACTATCCAAAAGCGACGGGACCTCCAATCGGTCACCCAGGTCCTGCGACAGCACCAGATCAGATATAGATGGGGATTCCCCTTTCAACTTCACGTTTCTGTCAAGACTTTAACCCAAGGACAGGAATTGCTAGCAAAGCTGGATCTCCTCCCAGCATCATCTGCAGTCGACCTGGCGGCCTCATCATCTAAGCCACCACACCCTCAGTCTCCCCTTCCTGACTGGACAAGGGTGACCCGACAGCGCACTGTGGACAGAGATCCTCTCTGACCTGGGGAGACCCCCCGCTGTGGTTTGTCCACAAAATGTTGGTGCAGTGCCTCCATGCCTCGCAATTAGCAATGGCTGCGGAAGAATTGACCTTTCGTCCAAAATCCAATGTCGTAACTATTCTCTGTTATTGCTGTTATAGTTAAGTTATATTAGCTTGTACTCCTGTGGTATCTCCCCCCCCCCACTTTATTTTTTTCTTATTTTTCTCTTTTTCCCCCTCCCCCCCCCCCCCTTCTAACTTTTTGCTTGTGGTTTTTTCGCCTGGACACAGTTCTATATGTTCTATATCATACTATGTTCTTTATAGATGAAAAGTGGCCACGACCATTCTCAACTCTTGTGGCTCGGGTAACCTACACCCTCTCACATGGTATCTCAGTTACCCCCCTACAATCCCTTACTGTCGTATACATTGTTACTTATACAGTTTTCTTTTCCTGCGTTCCCCGAATGGGACCCACAATTTCAGGGATGTTTCCTCGTTTGGGGTCTTTCTTCTCTATGTTCTGCCCCTTCTCTTTTTTCTTGTGGCCTCTGCTTGACCTTTCTGCTCCTTTTCTTTCTCTGTCCAGAGGGGTGGCCTCCTCCTGGCTCAAATTGCACGTTATTGGATCATGTTTGGCAATATGTCATATTCCCTCATGTGAATAGCCATGTCCCTTAAAATATTTTCGGTCAATGTAAATGGCCTGAACTCCCCTAGGAAGCGTACTGTGTTTCTGAGTGCTTGTAGACGTGAGAAAGTCGACATAGCATTCCTTCAGGAAACACATCTCACGGGTTCCCATACTCAGCTTAAGGGCAAATGGTTCTCCCAGTCCTACTTTGCCTCGGCAGACTGTAAAAAACGTGGTGTAGCCATTTTAATTCACCGTAACATTCCGTTTATCCACTCTAGGACAGTGACGGACCCAGGCGGACGGTTTCTTATGGTAATGGGTACCCTCCGCTCTACGGCTCTCACTTTGGTCTCCATCTACGCTCCCAACCAAGACCAATCTTTGTTTTTTGACTCTCTCTCTAAACGCCTGTCACGAGAAGCACAGGGAAGCATTATCATGGGTGGTGATTTTAATACCATCATCGACCCGTTGTTAGATAGATCCGGCCCTCCACCTCACGCTTCCATGACGACCCTGCCTCGGGCCTCCCGCACACTTACCGCCACCATGAAACACCACAGCCTCTGTGACACCTGGCGTTCCCAACACCCCCACACCAAAGATTTTACCCATTTCTCAGCTCCACACCAACACTATTCCAGGATCGATATGATCCACATCTCCTCTGCCCTCGTACCACTGATTTCTGATGCGGGTATCACGCCATTGACATGGACGGACCATGCTGGGGTCTACCTCCTCATAGATATATATTGCACGCCTCGTAGGAAATATAAATGGCGTCTTGACGATTCGCTTTTGCAATACCCCTCTGCACTGGAGGAAATTCGACTAGCAATCACACACTACTTCACCGAAAATATGTCTCCTGACATCTCACTTAGTGTCCTTTGGGAAGCTCACAAAGCTACGATTTGCGGCGCCTTGCTGGCGAAATCGTCGGCAATCAGGAAAAAAGCCGCGCAGGAGATCATTTCCCTCGAATCAGAAATAGCCACCTTACTATCTAGACATAAAGCATCCCCCGACGCTTCCCTGCTCCTTCAGATCGATTCCCTCCGGGGATGACTTAACACCCTCCTCTCTAACCGTGCAGCACTAATTCTTCGGAAGCTGCAGCAACGCTTTTATGATAAAATGGATAAAATAGACTCCCTATTGGCCAACAAACTACGTCGTAAACAGGCGCAGGGCGCAATAGATAAGTTGTACTCGCCACAAAGGGGTACCTATACATATGACCCTGAAGTGATGACCGAAGATTTCCGCCAGTTTTATAGCTCCCTTTATAACCTGCCTGACCCGCTCCCTCTGTCTCCTGACGGGGTTGGGGGAGTACGCTCATACTTGTCTGATACCCCCCTCCCAGCCCTATATGACACTCAGTTAGAAGTGTCACAACTGAGGGTTTAGGCTGACGAGAGGAAGCCTCAGTTGTAGGGGCTGAGATGAAATTAAACCTGGGAGGTTTAATCAGACCCCTGGACATGTAAGTGCAGAATGATTACCCGAAGGTGTGACCATGACAACCAGTTTAAAATTCAAAATAAAAGTTTATTAACAGACTCTGTGTGATAACAAGCAGTATTCAAGTTTAGCAAAGACAGTGGCAAATAACACAGTTCCTGGAATACATAACCATAGAAGGTTTCTCAGAACACTGGTAGGTTTAGAACAGATCTAAAAGTCCTTTGATGGAATCACCTTACCAGGCCTGGTTGTAGAAATAGCCGAGGAACATGCCAGTAGTTGTAGCAGGTGAATCTGTAACTTGAGTATGCTGCTGTATCAGCTGGATGGAACCAGCCAGGTGGTAAGACACGGAGTGGATGCTGAGTGGAATCAGCCAGGTGATGAAATGCAGAGTGGATGCTGAATGGAATCAGCCAGGTACTAAAGTCACAGAGTGAATGATGTGAGATGCTAGGGAGCGTAGAAACAGAATAGCTGAAAGATGATTACCGGTGGTAGTGGATACTGCTGGTAAGATAGGATCCGCTGGATCAGCACCGGTGTTTGGTAGAAGCTGGAATCAGTTGAAAGCTGGCTGCTTGGAAACAGATAGTAGATAGCTGGAAACTGGACAGCCACGGAAGGCTGTAGAGTCAGGCTGCACTGCAAGATGGAAAGCAGGTGCGGGTCTCTTTGTGGATGCTGGAGACAGGAACTGGAACCTGGAAAAACAAGCCACAGGAGAGAGAGACTGGAACAAGGTATGACATTCAAAGCACTGACATCTATCTGGCCCAGACACAGGATACTTATACCTGCCGCTATGCAGGCATTGGCTGGGCAATTATGCAGATTCCAGAGATGGTGGATTGGAGGAATTGGAGCATGTGATCAAATCCAACATGGCTGCGCCCATGCTGGAACCTGGAGGGAAAACTGGTTTGAAATGAAATGTGCAAACATAATGATAATGGCGGCGCCGGCCGCGGAGGACAGGAGACGCCAGATGACAGCTATATGCTGAGACACTTGGAGGGCAGCAGAGGTCGCGGCAGGCATGATACATGATTCTGAGAACCTGCAGCAATAACACAGTAACGGCGGCGGAGGCCGCGGAGGACGGGAGACGCCATGTTGGATTCAAACATGGCGCCGCTGTGGTAGTGTCTCAGAATGACAGGAGGGATGTGCAGAGTGTTGACACAGATGAGATCCGGATTTGGAACGCTGGGCCAGTCTCAGAAGACACCTAAACGGCAGGTAATGGCGTCCAGATACCCGGATCGTGACAAGAAGCCCTTAATAGTTGGATCTCGGAGGAAGAGACAATAGCCGCTATACGCTCCATGCGTTCGTCAGCCGCTTCGGGTCCGGATGGTTTCACAGTCCAATATTATAAACTGTTCGCGAAAGAGTTGGCCCCACACCTATCCTACTTATTTAACGATATTATTGAGGGAGCCTCCTTTCTGCCGGAGACGACCCGGGCCGACATAGTGGTAATCCCAAAGCCTGACAAAGACCCGACTAGTTGCTTAAATTATAGACCAATCTCACTATTGAATGTCGATCTGAAGATATATGCGAAAATATTAGCTAACCGCCTGGCTCCCCTGATGCCCGGTCTGGTCCACCCGGACCAGGTCGGCTTCATCCCTGGACGCCAGGCGTCTGACAACACTAGAAGGGCTATAGATCTAATTTACTCAATTCAAAAACGGAAATCTCCCTCTCTCATTCTGGCTCTCGACGCGGAGAAGGCCTTCGACCGCATTTCGTGGTCTTTTGCCTTTGCAGTCCTTGGCAAAATGGGATTCTCTGGAAACTTCCTAGAGGGGATTAAAGCACTCTACCGCTCCCCATCGGCCCAGGTTTTGGTTAACGGTGTTTCATCCACCAGTTTTGGGATTGCCAATGGTACCAGGCAGGGATGCCCCCTCTCCCCTTTAATTTTCGCACTAGTCATGGAGCCCCTTGCAGCAAAGATCCGTAATAACACCACTATCCACGGAATATCCACAGGCCTATCCGAACACAAGATAGCGTTATATGCTGATGATGTCCTGATCTCCCTCACAGATCCAGCCCAGTCCCTCCCCGCTCTCTTAACTGAGATCAGTTCATATTCACAGTTTTCTGGTTATAAAATTAATGTTAACAAAACAGAGGTCCTCAACTTTCATATCCCGGCAGCTCTCAAACAAGATCTTCAAACTACGGTATCCTTCCCTGTAACTGGTATGCAAAGAAAATCAAGTACCTCTGTGTGTACTTGACCCATCATCACCACCAGCTTTTCCAAGCAAATTATCCCCGCTTATTGCAGACAATCAATGATGATTTGTTGGAATGGTCCAGCTACTTCATCTCATGGATAGGCAGAATAAACTCCGTCAAGATGAGCGTGCTCCCTCGACTTCTGTATTTATTTCAGACTCTCCCGATTTATGTTCCTACCTACGTCTTTAAGACCCTACAATGCCAATCCTCCCTTTTTATCTGGAATCATAAACATGCCCGCGTCAGACTTAAATTGCTTCAGCGCCCCTCCAAAGGTGGGGGTCTGGGTATTCCGGACTTTAAGAAATATTTCTATGCTGCGCAACTCTCTCAATGTGCACAATGGTGCAACGAGGGTGGGACGCGGAAGGTTTGGGTGGGGATTGAGGCAGAGGAGACGGGTCTAGCTACACTATCCTCCCTATTATGGCTCCACCGGAGCCAACGCCCCCGTACGGCCCTTTCACACCCTGTGGTAAGTCGCTCACTAGCGACATGGGACCTGACAAACAGACGGTTCAGTTTAGCCCCATACCCATCCCCGCTATTTCCGTTATTTCAGAATCCAGCCTTCCCCCCGGGTATGTGTAGAGCCTCGCATACATCTTGGCGCTCGAGCGGTATGCTATATGTTAAACGACATCACCTCCAATGCTACCTTCCCACAATTCACAGATATCCGAGAAGGAACAGTAATCCCTCCTTCGGACTTCTTTCGTTATCTGCAAATTAGACATTTCCACTCAACCATTACCACTACCCTTCTCCACAGACAATTATCCCCCTTCGAATACATTAGCTGGAAACGCACCAATACTAAGGGCCTCATTTCAGATATTTACGCTTTACTTAGCGACCACCCCACTTCATCCCGGGCCCCCCACGAGTTAGCATGGGAAAAGGAGCTGGGATTTACTATAGACAATGAAGATTTGGTGGATATCTGGGATAATGCGGCCTCCAGTTCCATATGTGTGAGAATTAAAGAAAATATCTACAAACTACTATATCGCTGGTATTATGTCCCTTCCTGTCTACACACTATGTTCAGGGCCGGTTCCAGGGCTTCTGGCGCCCCGGGCGGCATTGGGAGGCGTGGCTTCATACAGGGGGCGTGGTCATTTACGCCCCCTGTACAGACTGGAATGATGCGCGGTGCGCGATGACATCATCGCGCACCGCACATCAAAGGTCCTTTCAATGAAGAGAAACTAGACGCGTAGCGTCTAGTTCCCTTCGTGGAGAGGACCTTGGCCGTGCGGTGCGCGATGACGTCATCGCGCACCGCACAGTAAAGGACCTCTCCACGAAGGGAAACTAGACGCTTACGCGTCTAGTTTCCCTTCCCAGCGGCCAGCGGCAGCAGGGCGACAGCGGGGGCCGGGGGGCACACACTGCAGCAGCGGATCTTGCCCTGGTGCGGCGCCCTCCGGATGGCGCCCTGCGCCCTCCGGAAGGCGGCGCCCCGGGCAAAAGAACTGCTTGCCCGTGGCAAGATCCGCTACTGACTATGTTTCCCGACACTCCAGATGGATGCTGGAGGGGTTGTGCGGATGTTGGTTCGTTCTTACACATATGGTGGACCTGCCCAAAAATTTTTAAAATTTGGGGTGAACTTATTACCTTGCTCTCGCGCCTATTTGACACCTCCATCCCTTCCGACCCCTAATACTTTTTGCTCCCCATGACCCTCCCTACTCTTAACAGACACCAAAACAAGCTATTTCGACACGTAATTTCGGCAATGACATGCCAAATAGCCACAGACTGGAAGAGCCCGACTCCCTCCCCAATGCCGGTGATAATCTCCCGAATTTGGTATGTCCACAAAATGGAATATATGACCGCTGTCATACGTAACACCTCAAAACAATTTGATAAAGTATGGTTCCCATGGCTAAATTTACAACAGGCTCCCTCCCCATTTGCAACGTGACATCGTGCACCGCAGCTCTATCCACCTCATGCCTCTGAAGGCCACCCCTCCACCCCCTTCTACCCCCCTTCTTTCTTTTCTGATTGGATGCGCTCTGTCTCCTCTACCCTTCCGACCCCTTCTATTCTCTCTCTGAGAATTCTTTTCTTCTTATTTCCTCCGTTGACTCTCTTTGACGGACGGCCACTCCGTTGCCGAGAGTTACCCTCCTCAAATGCCTTAACTTTAATCTTATATAAAAAAAAGAAAAAAGGATCCACTCAGTTGATGTAACAATTTATTGTAGCTACATTTGTGCTTTAAATACCCAATTTGTTTGGGTGTTCTGTTATTAATGTAACCAATTTGTGATCCATCTAATAAAATGTGTTTAAAAAAAATATAAAAAAATATTGGGGTAAATTTACTAAGATGGGAGTTCTATTTAAGATGGGATGTTGCCCATAGCAACCAATCAGATATCAGGTATTATCTTCTAGAAGGTGCTAGATAAATGAGAAATAGAATCTGATTGGTTGCTATGGCCAATACCCCATCTTAAATAGAACTCCCATCTTAATAAATTGACCTCATTGTTTCCATATAGCAAATTTATCCCAGTCACGGTATTCCCACTCTAGTATAACAGCAATAATAAACTGGGACAGGGCAGTGGAATCTCAATGTTTCAAGAATTAAAGGCCCATATAGACGGGCCGATGTGGGAGAGATGTGTGCTGATCGAACCGCTCAGCACACATCTCTCCCCCTGCTCAGCACAGTGCGATCTGTGCTGGATGTGCGGGTGGAGACGGGGGGGGGGGGGGGGGGGGGGGGCGCTCATTTCACCCAGCGGGTGAAGTGAGCGACCTGCTAGATTGGCCTGCATGCAGGACAATCTAGCACCAGCGATAGCGATGCGCGGGGCTGTGCATCGCTATTGCTGTAGGGGGTACACACGGAGCGATAATGCTTAAATTCTAAGCAATCTAGTCAGATTGCTTAGAATATCGCTCCGTGAGTACCCCTCTTTATGCTCAGATTTATCAAGCCTTGGAGAGTGATAAATTGCATGGTGATAAAGTACCAACCAATCAGCTCTTATTGCCATGTTACAGGCTGTGTTTGAAAAATTACAGTTTGTAGATGATTGGTTGGTACTTTATCACAGTGCTATTTATCACTCTCCAAGGCTTGATAAATTCCAGCCTTAATCTTTTCGTCAGGAGTACCATTTGCATATTGTTTCCATATATTTTTTTTAAACCTTTTGAGATCACTGGATTGTTTCATGTTTTAGGGTTCTGCAATTGATTGGAATGAGAGCACCGTGGCACATATCACTTTTACTTCACTGATCCTACTCAACACCAGAGGAACCACAGGTTCTCAAACATTTGGTGTATGCGCTTAACTGAGCCAACTAGATAAATGTAAAACTACAATATGTGGGATTATGGCAGAATACGTCAAATTTATGATCTCCATATTGGGTTAGCTCTGTAATGAAATGAATCGTTATCTAGAGCAAGGTGTGGAACCAATATTGGTGATTTCATTGTCTTGCAGTAGGGAGGTGTTTCAGAAAATATATTTTCATTGGTTGTCATCTGACCTATGCAGTAACAAGTTCCAACGTTATGTGGGAAATAAATCTCTACCCCTGTGGTATGGCAGTATATAAGTGGTAGTATATAGGTAATAAGCGACTCTAAATAGATGTAAAAACGTCATCACCTTATGGCTTCCTGTCCTTCGTGACTAGACCAAGCTACCAATGTCCCAGATATATCTCTTCGTTTACACAAGTGAATGTTTTATATTTTTGATACATATGGTCACACAGAAAACCTTCCTTTTTCACGACTCGTAAACAGTTTCTACCAAGTAGATATCACAAGCACTGATATGGTTTGTTTCTATTTAAGCAGCTGCTATATGTATGTTGTATATAAAAAATTATATAATAATCATTACATTATAAAAACAATAATACATATTAAAAATTCCCGTTTGAGCAGAATTCTCACCCACTAGGAAAATGTATTGATTAATGTAGTCCTTCTTTAAATGCCCATTCCTATAGTGCTCCGAATCCATGGATTTACTGGAAAGGTTTTATATTGTACTCCAAGGCATAGTTAATCATGAGCCAACTTTACTTTTTTGCGATAGGTCTCTTTATGCTTCCTGCCTGAGGAATGTTCTCCTAGGCCAAATAAAAATAATAGGCTGGAGTCCTCAATTGTATCGCGGTCTGGGCACTAAATACCATTTCTTCTGGTTAGTTAGGCAGATTCTGTTCAGATGGAATGCACTCCTTACAGGTCAAAATCGGAGCTGGTTCAGGCAATTGGAGGTAGGTGGTAGTCCTGTGAGTATGTGGAATATATATATACCAACGCGTTTCACTGCTCCAACTGCCAGTTACTTTTACACACTCTATTAGGGAGGCAATCAATTTGCCAGCTGTTGGTATCCCGGCGGTCAGGATACCAACGCTGGAATCCTGACACCCAGTAAAATGCCAACAAAACACTGCCCACCATCTAGAATGCCCACTCAGGTGGTGATCTACGCCACCACCCGAGTGGGTACAGATTAGTGTGGTGACCACACTAAGCCCAGGCCCCGGAGCGTGGTGAGCACAGCGAGATCACAAGGAGACATGCTGCACTCGCCGCCGGGATTCTGGCTGTTGGGATTCCGGCATTGGTCTGCTGACTGCCGGGATCCCGACAGCTGGCATATCATACTGATTCCTCTATTAAACCTGGTTATATTTTTAGCACCTAAATGACTCCACTGCCTGGTGTTCCCCCTCCCCCTCCCAAACCATTTTTTTTTCTTATTTTATATCCTTTGTTGTATTTACCAGATATTGCTGGTTAACATATCTTGATTTGAAAAAATGAAAAATGAAAACAATGCAGTTTGATATCATTTATTATTTTTCATTGTTCACCAAATATTATAGTTTCAGAGCCTCTTTTGAACCATACTACGGTACGTAGCTTTATTGTTGCACATACTGTCATGTTCTTTCACCTATATGTGATTCTGTACTTTTTGATTTTGATACATTCTTTTTGTTGTATGTACTTTTTACTTGTCATCTACCTTTATAAATAGAATTAAAAGAGAAAAAATAAATCTAAAAAACCAAACAAACCAGCTAGCTATTCTTCATATAAGGATACAAAAGATATCAACTTTATACAAGGTATATAACTATTGTAGAGTCTTAAGATAAAGGTGTACATTTAAGCATTAAATGTTTTAGTTTCACCCTCCTAATATGTTGCAATAGGGGGAGACATACTAAGCCTTGGAGAGTGTTACACTGGAGAGCGATAAACTACTAGCCATCTTATGTACCACACAAACACAACTGTACAGTAAACACTTTGAGAAAGATACTGTTAAGGATAAAGTGACCTGGGCCCTCATTCCGAGTTGATCGCTCGCTAGCTACTTTTAGCAGCCATGCAAACGCATAGTCGCTGCTTGTGAGAGCTTATAGATCAGAGCTGGCCGAACCAGTCCTCGAGATCTACCAACAGTTCACATTTTCCAGACCACCTAGCTGGTTCACAGGTGTAGTCAATACTAATTAAAATGTGCTGCATTCATTCCTAACTGAAAATTCTACAGATCTCAAGGAGGCCTGGAAAAAATGAACTGTTGGTAGATCTCGAGGACCGGTTTGGCCAGCCCTGTTATAGATGATCACCATGCCTGGTGCTAGGCTTTCGTGTAACAAAGATGGCTTCTCTAAATGAAGCCTTCTCCACCTTCGAGAGCCAGAAAGACCATCTTTTGTCTTACAGAGTGTGTCTCAGCTGGTACAGTCTACCCATAACAAGAAATTACAGAAAAAGTAAGAACATTGGAGCTGAATAGGTGGCAAGTAAGCTACAAAGAAAATGCTGAACTGAGTAATAAATCATGCAATATTAAATGTGTCCTGTACTTTTACCATCACCTCATCTGTACATTTTATACTAAGAAGCAATGTACAAAGTGGGCTTCTCATAATAACTAAAGAGTTGCTTTGAGATGTACAAATTTGTTTTACATTTTACAATAGTTCTAAAAAGATAATGCTGAAGCAAGGGGTTCAGTATGTAATCCCGATGGACGGGATGCCGATGTCAGAACACCGACATCCGCATTCTGGCCATAAAATCGCAACAGCCCCTCTGTTAACACCTTAAACTTCCCCTGTCCCCTACCCTAACCCTAATCCTCCCTTGTGTGTGCCTAACCCTAGCCCTACCTATGGCTGCCTAACCCAAACTCTCTTCAGGGGTGCCTAACCCTAACCCTCCCTTCCCCACTGCCTAAACCTAACCCTCCTTGCTTGGTACCTAACCTCCCCTTCTGATTGCCTAAACCTAACCCTCCTTCCCTGGTACCTAACCCTAACCTTCCCATCCCTACACACTAACCACCCTTCTAATGCATAAACTTAACACCCCCCCGTGCCTCTGAGAGGATGTTCGGGATTCTAGGCATTGGTATTTTGACGACGGGAATCCTACCTCTGTTGGCATTTTTACGTTGGTATTCTGGCCGTAAATCGAGATTTCAGCATAAGTATGGTGGCATTTTAACTGCATTACGATGCAAGTACATCCATATACATTGCAGCAAAATGCGGAGGCAAGACATAGAATACAAAGGAGAACAGGAATCCTCCATTGGTAATGGGTGCTAGTAATGCAAGTGATATCAGGAACAACTGCACAGTGATATTTTTGTCTAGCAAAGCCAGATATAGATATTTTAATGATCTTGAGCGGTGAGTGGAAACATAATGAATACATACTAAATCAAGAATGTGCTCTAAAAACAATGACTATGTAGTCACAGTTTTACATTGGCCAGCAGGCTCCTGGATCAGTAGGCCACTCTTCCACATGCTGCCCATTTCTCTAGGGAAGTGGTTGTCTTTTCATGACACATTTTGCAGCAAGCCACCTTATTATGTCCTTGCTTCATGCTATGCAGTGCAGCAATTGAGTCACCAAGCCCCCTCTGCTTGCCTCTTGGACCCCCGTTCCAAGCTCTCATGGAGAAGGAATAGAAAATGTCAGCAAGTATGATGTATGATTGTATGGCATACCAAAAGGCAATGGGTGGATTCTGCAATGAGAAGATAATAGCCTACAAGTAACAAATTCAACTTAACAAACTATGGCGGACTACATGTAAAGTAATAATAATATTACAAGCTGTAATGATTAGAATGAATGGGGCAGATGTATTAACCTGGAGAAGACATAAGGAAGTGATAAACCAATGATAAATGCAAGGTGATAAGCACACCAGCCAATCAGCTCCAAATATGTAAATTAACAGTTAAGAGCTGATTGGCTGGTGCATTTTCACCTTGCACTTAACACTGCTTTATCACTGGTTTATCACTTCCTTATGCCTTCTCCAGGTTAATACATCTACCCCAATCTTTGTATGCTTCCTTTTCTGTATTTTTAGAAACTGCTTGTTTTTATTAGCTTTCTCATTTGCATATTTTATACATTAAACAATGTATCACTGATGGAACATATGACAAGAATAAAACACCAGGTCATATTGAGAAGCAAAATAACACATTATAATGTTGGTATAACCTATATAGGATTCTATGTCAGTCATACAGTTTGCAGGAGTTGTAAAACATTGGCAAAAACATTAGCCTTGACAAATATATCACTGTTTTCTATTGATACAAAAAAATAGCCATTACTAAAGTGCAAAACATTTACCATTTTCCAACATATTGACGCTTCTATAATCTAATTAAATATAAGTTATGCATGTAATGCATGCTTTATTGTGTAATCCAAGGTTTTCACATCAACATTTTCAGGAATGGAATTGGATTCCTGTAAATTTGAAATAAAATTTGGAGCTCGCATGTTAAATGATGTTTGCTGTCAAATGCAAAATAAGTCATAAGATCATGTTTCTAGTAACCCTAGATGCATCAAGAGTCAGGATAGAGTATTCTAAATGAAATATTTCTAATGACAAAAACTGTGAAGTCATCTTTCTATGACAGCAGATAAGGATATAAGAAATATTGCCTAAACGCTAATTTCATTTATCATATAATACTATTTACATTAATTGAATGTGGATTTGTTTTTAATATAATTAGATTTTAATCAGTGGTTCATGTAATGTGTCTGACCTCAGCAATAGGCTCGTTATTGTTTTCTGCCTGAATTATTACTCAGTCTTGTGTATGTAACCTGCTTTAGCATATGTTAATCTCCAAGCAGCAGTTGCAGTGTGAAAGCTCATTATTAGGGTTAAAAATGTAGGCCACAGTTACCAAAAGAAAAGCTTGATACCACTAACCAGACATTCTGATTACAAGATCCATGTAACAAGTTAATTGCAAATTCATTTGTGTGACGCAGGAATATGTGATGCTTATAAACTATGTGCCACATGGTGAGTCATACTATAACAATGGCGTGTTCATTTTCTTATTTGAGAAAAAGCTGACTTTATATTGATTTTCTCGTAATAAAGCGGTTTATAATAAGATACCATGTAACAAGGTGAAGTAGATACTCAGTTTCACTTAGGTAAATTGCAAGCAGAGAATCATGGAGAAATTTAGTTTAAGATTATGTAAATTTTAATATAGATTTTTTATTTATAAATAGGCCAGATTGAATAAATGATAGTACACACTACTGTACATCTTCTCATGAGTTTATTTATTTATTTTTGTGGACTGACTTGATTTCTTAGCTTTCCCAAATACTGGCTAAATAGCTTCTCAAAAACTGTGCAGATTACTGTATAATAAACCCATTTTCCTGTCCATTTTTCTTTTTTCTTTTTTTAGTTTGTTAACCACTTAACTTACGATTTTTCCCCCAAAAAAATGCTCCGAAAATTGACAGTTTTTTTTTATGATTGAAGTAGGTGAAGAATTTAACCTTATCCAAAATGATTTTAGTAAAAAAAAAGGTTTTATTTTTTGTTTTAATTTAAAAAAAACCCCATCCAAATATCGGTCGGGAAGATCGGTAATATTGGAACATTGGTAACATTGCAACCATCGCAACATTACTTTTTACCCCCAAGACGGCTGCCAAGTACACGGGGGGGGGGGGTGTCTTGGGGTGGCTTGGGGGGTTGTTTTACACTTTCTCAGCGGTTGCCATTGTCTGCAGCCGCTGTGTGGGGGGTCCTGCCGTGCTGACCGATCGGCAATGATCAGCAGCACAGTAACACTGAGGGGAGGGTGCAGGAATGGAAGCAGCAGCGGTGGGAAGTTTCTTTTCCCTCCCGCTGCTAACACTTTTTATCTGACTGGTCGCATCCTGTGCGACCAGGTCAGATAAAACACTGCCTGGTGTGGTCGCATCTGATGCGACCATGCCGGGCAAGTGTTTAAGATCTAACAAAGTTATGTAAAATATGTAAAAAATATTTTGTTTCATACATATATTCTTTTTTATACACAGAAATGTTTCTGCACTATTTACTAGAAATGTTTACATGTCAATAAAAAAAAAAATATTTTATAATAAAAAAATATTTCACAGTTTGAAGGGAGACAGTAGTAGCAACTTTGCAATAATATTTAGTATAAAGTAGGTTGTAAGTATATACACAGGGTGATTCAAAAGTCGCAGTACACCCTTGTCAAAGTCGCAGTACACCCTTTTGTTTCAAACACTGTGCAGAAAATGGGAACACTGACTTAGATTCAAGATGGCCGATTTCAAGATGGCGTCCATGTTCGGGACATACCCTAAGAGATAACCCACCTCACCCATACCTTACTGGAGTATATAGTTTTCCCATTTCCTGCACAGTTTTTGAAACAAAAGGGTGTACTGCGACTTTTGAATCACCCTGTATATATACACTTGTTTTTGTTATTTATTGTACATATTTTAAAGTGACAAAATATTACACAACACTTTACAGAAAGTATCTAATCATTCACATCAGCTCCTGACACAGTATAAAGTATATATTCCAGTGCCTGATCAACCATCAGTCTTATCAGACTGTAGCTTAGAACACCAGGACTTGGGGAACACCACCAAGCATGAACTGGTCTCTGCTACTTTGTGGCTGCCCTTCTGCAGGGACCAGCCACATTCTAATGTGCCCTGTATCAGAGCCCCCCAGCAGCACTCTTCCACTTCTTTTCCCATGCTCTGTTCCCTGACATTTGCAGGGTGTACACCACAGGGCAGGAAAGTAGAGGTTCTGGCTACTAACAGTCTGTGTACCGACATATCCTCCATAGTGTAGCTGATGCCAGGCACTCACTAACTATGTGTGCTGGCTCCTACAGTCAGGTGTCAGCACACAACCCTTTGACCCTGATGTGATGTGCTGAAGGTGGAACAATAAGAACAGAGCAGGAGGCTGGAGGATAGAGCCAAAAAGCAGGTATGGTTATTGGGAAGTATAGACAATGAAACAGGATGGCAAAGGAAGCAAGGGAAAAGAATAAAGATGTATAATTGGTTGAAAAGGAGGAGGAGTATGAAGGAGATAGATTAGGAATAACTAGAAAGATAGAGAAGGATGGATTCAAGTACCACGGTTAGGTAAGTAGCTGTGGGGATATGTAGCTATGATACTCTCTGTATTGTATGGCGGTCTGTACTATGCTTTCTATATTTTAAGGTGGCCACTCAGATGCTTAAAACTGCGTTCCATCAGATGTAATTCCAGGTGGAACCAGTTCTGCCTCCACCCACCCATCTTGCCCGGCCACAGCAATTAAATATATATTGCACCTGATACCGTACCCGGCCCTATAGTATAGACACACTGCTGCTGCCCTGTACTGGCACCTGCTCCCTGGAGCCTCACACCCGATACTTCACACACTCAAAAGGAGGATGGGCGCCGCTGCTCTGTTCTGCAGCTGTCTCAGCCCCAGATCCCTGCCATGACTAATTAGTACATGCACTTAGTGCCCAGCTCCCCTGAGGTGCCTTTTCCCCCCCACCCCCATGTGGAGCTGACAAAGTTGGAGAGAGGCTACTGGGAGGGTGCTATTATCATGCAGCTGCTGTGGAAGATGTGGCCTGACTGGAAGACGGAGGAGGTCACCACCCAGGTGTGGGCAGTGAGGGAGGGGAGTATGGGGTCTGTCCCTGTAATTTTTCAAATCTGTAATGATTGCCTGGTGCATAAGCTATGCGCTTATCACTGGTTTATCACTTCTTTATCCCTTCTCCAGGCTAATATATCTGCCCCAAGCTTTCCTGAGACCTGTGCATGTGCAATAGAGTTTAGTCACCAGGAACATGGTGGGTGCCATGTTTCCAGAGACCTGCACATGCGCAGAGTCTGATGCGCTGCAGAGAGGCGGGGCCTGCACAGAGTGTGCACTGTGCACATGGGCTCTCTCCTGTCTTAAACTACCCCTGCCACTCTAGTTGCATGGCGTGGAAACCTTTCCCTAGTCATCAGTATTTGGGCCTAAGGCAGCCAAGACTCTAAGGGGTACATTAACTAAGCAGTGATAAGAGCAGAGAAGTGAGCCAGTGGAGATATTTCCCCATCAACCAATCAGCAGCTCTGTATCATTTTATAGTATGCAAATTATAGATGTTACTTCAGTGCTGATTGGTTGCCATGGGCACTTCTCCACTGGCTCACTTCTTCACTCTTATCACTGCTTAGTAAATGTACCCCTAAATCAGACCCTGATAATTTCTCTATAACACAGACATGCAAACATTAGCCAATCATTATGTTTCTGTACTGTCAGGGGAGCAACTAGAGATAACACATTGAAACACAGGGTGAACAGTGAAGCGCCACACAGATATAGAAACCATTAATCCTCAGCTGTGAGACATCAATGCTAACCATTGTTACATTGCTTGCTTGTTGTTTATTGCTTTACATTCAACACTACGGAATATGTCAGCCTCACTATAACACCAGTTTTGGCTTGCATTTTAAGGTGATATTATAAAGAGGGAACTCAATACTGGTGAATAATGGGTTCATCTGCCTTGTCTGTCTGTGAGAGACAGTGACGTGTCACTTCTTATATTCCCACAGTTTGAGCCATGGGTATGAATAAATTATGTCACACATATGGAAGGACCCCTCCTATATTTCAAAAGACATAAATAATATGTGATCCCCCAGGAATACACTGACTTGTACAACATAACACAGTAAACATGTATTCTGTGGCACAATTACCATCACTGATGGTTTGTTAGCAATATAGATTGTCACAGAATAATCTGTCAGCTGGCAGTACCACTTTATATAAATATTTTATAGCCATTTTAACATATTCTATTGTATGATAAATGTTTCTATGAGTTCTATATCTGACACATAAAATGGCTTTGTCTGACTTCTACTAGACAGATAATTACTCCATTACTGGTTGCTGTAAGTCAGTGGAAATGTTGCACTTAGATTTATGGTAATGCTTCTTGAATGATAATACTCTGAATGGGCTAGATGCATCATCGCTTGGAAAGTGATAAAATGGAGAGTGAAAAAGTGGCAGCCAATCAGGTCCTAACTACCATGTCACAGGCTGTGCGTGAAAAATGGCAGTTAGAAGCCGATTGGCTGGTAATTTTTCACTCTACATTTTATCACTTTCCAAGCGATGATGCATCTGGCCCTTTATGAGGGAATGGCACATGGGAGCATGCTAGACATGGCAAGGGCATTAGAGCTATCTAAGGTGCAGAACATAGCGCTATAACATATTGTTGTTCAAACTTTGAGTTAATATACAAAGCATATTGTAGGAAGGCTGATTAAGTCAGAATCCCGACGGTCAGAATCCTGACAGATCCTGAAAGTAAGTACTGGGGTTGTGGTTAGGGTTAGGCACTAGGGGGAGAGTTAGGGTTGGGCTGTATGTGTGGTAGGGGGATAGGGTTAGGCTGCCTTTAGCCCACACTTACAATATGAAAGGTAATGATGTTTAAATAACAATGGCAGAGATATTGAGGTGAGTTTGCATTGTAGAGTAGGGATGTATATGGGTTAGACTGAGATTTTTGTATTATGAGCCACATAAATTACACAATGATGCTTAGTCAGTGATACTATACAACCAAGTGAGGTTCCACATGGACAGACTGAAACACCGGGATAGTGGCTGTGGATAGAGAATATCATGGGTAATTATGAACAGTTTGTGTAAATTGACATGAAATCTCTCCATAGATTACAATAAACAATCTCCCTTTTGTCTTGTAGAAAAGATCAATTTGCAGGAGACTTGGAAGCGCTGCTCAGAAGTTTAAACAATATGAGGTAACTTAAACTTACTTTATTGTGTTTTTCCATATTATTTGCTATAAAATAAGTGGAAACTGACATCAGTTTTGTTACAGAGCTCACCTTATGCTGAATGTTAGGTAAATGCCACCTGCTAGTATGGAGAACAGAAGCAGACCAAGGATTAGGGGATCGTTTCCCTTTACATTCCAGCAGGATGAGTAATAACATGTGTGACAATGAGATGGCTACAAAGACTTCCCATAGATAATGAGGTCACATAAGGTCTTGCAGTTCAGTTATTTGAATGTTGTTATTTATATTAACAACATGCATTGTTTTAGACAGTAAAACATAAGAAATTACAGTATGTTGTCTATATAGGAACACATGACTTAAGATAGTAAACAAAGCAAATACATTTAATTTAAAATCTTGTTAAATCAAACATTATGCGAGACTGAAACCTCTTTATTTAAACTTCAACTCCTATACTTTATATTCATGTACATATACTGTAGTGCTCTTGGGTGTCACTTGTAATTTATGAAATCTGGGACTGGCTGTCATGTATTTGGAATGGCTTTAACCAATGGGCTCTGTGATCTGTTCTCACTAAAAGAACTATGGGGCAGATGTATTAAGCCTGGAGAAGTGACAAAGAAGTGATAAATGGAAGGTAATGCACCAGCCAATCAGCTCCTGTCATTTTTCTGTCCCAACATGTCTCTGCTCAATCACATTCATACCAAAGAACCGCAGTAAATTATAGGAATAATGCCGCAAGGAAAAAAGCGATGGAAAGAAATAAAGCTATACAGTTAGGCTTTTAAAATAAATGCATACATTATACTGTATAGAGCACCAGGTTATAGTAATGCACGATATAATACAAATATGTAATGCTACAATTATTTGGCTGATGGCCCGATATCAGCAGACCACTCAGATAATTGCAGTGTGTATGAAGGCGACTGATCCAAAAATATCCATTGGTCAGGCATGCTGGATCGTCTAGCATGTCCCTCTGATTCGATATTTTCAAAGTGTTGGTCAGCCACATCGGGCAATGTATGCCCTACTACGACCGACCGACAGACATTCCCCTGTTCCTTCACATGGGAAGGAACAGGGGAATGTCTCCTCCCCGGGGGAAAGAGCGCCGATATTAGGCGACATCTCACAGTGATTAGGTGAGATCTCACAGTGTATGTCCTGAACATCTGCATGGTCAGATAAAATGCCTGTCGGTATGACAGGCATTTTATCTGCCTGTGTAGGCATAGCATAAGCAATCATCTGCTTTATGACCTTTACAAATACTGATTTATGTAAATAACAAAATGGGTTTGGACGTCCAAGCAGATCTGTCAGAATCATTGCAGCTGCTGGCTATGTTTTCATGTTGTAGTGCAGCATGACTAGGGGGGTCATTCCGAGTTGATCGCTAGCTGCCATTGTTCGCAGCGCAGCATTCAAGCTAAAAAATGTAATTTCTGCGCATGCGTATGCACCGCAATGCGCACGCGCGACGTACGGGTACAAAGGCATTTGTTGTTTTGCACAGGTTCTAGCGAAGTTTTCAGTCGCACTGACGGCCACAAGAAGATTGACAGGAAGGGGGCATTTCTGGGTGTCAACTGAACATTTTCAGGGAGTGTTTGCAAAAACGCAGGCGTGGCTGAAAACACGCAGGCGTGGCTGGGCGTTCGCTGGGCGGGTGTATGACATCAAATCCGGACACGAATAGGCTGAGGTGATCGCAAGCGCTGAGTAGGTTCAGAGCTACTCTGAAACTGCACAAACTGTTTTTGCAGATCTCGCCTGCACATGCGTTCACACTTCTGCTAAGCTAAAATACACTCCCCAGTGGGCGGTGGCATAGCGTTTGCATGGCTGTTAAAACTAGCTAGCGAGCGATCAACTCGGAATGACCCCCAAGGTGCAGACATGCAACCAACAGCCTGCACAGCACCCCGGAGCATCCTGAGGTGCTGCTGTAATTCCCGGTGCTGGAGTGGGATGAAATCATGCTGCCAGGTGGCGTGGCATCAGAAAGGGCTGTTACGACACTGACGGGCGCACTGCGGCTCCAGCGCATGTGCTGTCCCAAAAACATCAGTCAATTGTGGCCAAATCGGACTGCATCCGGGGCTGAATCAGCCCCATTGTCCCATTTCACTGAGGTGTCCACTGATTACACAGTAACAAGTACTCAGTTCCACTAATGTCTTAATGCGCTAAGTGTTATAACCTCTGATGTGTGGGAGCCGACATAAATCCGGGGAGATAGTCACTAGATTTGAGTGTTTAGTGACTATGGGGCAGATGTATTAAAGAAGTGATAAAGAAGTGATAAATGGAAGGTGATAACGCATCAGCCAATCTTTACGGGCTTGAAAAATGACAGTTAGGAGCTGATTGGCTGGTAAATTTTCTCCTTCCACTTATCTCTTCTTTATCACTGCTTTATCACTTCTCCAGGTTTGATACATCTGCCCCCATATTTTCTGAGCCAGGGTTGGCATTTGTTATTTGACAACCTGTGAGGTTGCAGAGGGTGCAATGCTGTCTTAACAACAGGTGCATCACAATACCATTAAGATCAATGATTGGACATCAAAAATATTTGAAAGCCCAAATGATTCAGTAAGATTTCATTCAATATGCCTTTGATGCACTGTTCAACTGCCCATTCTCTGAACTGGAGTACTGGGAGTGCTATAACAAACCATCTTAAGGAATTCATACATACAACTAGTATTTAATTACTTTTTCCCCCAGTTCAAGAGGTGGTTTTGAGGGGCATATAAAAACACAATTACAACATTAACTCAAATTTCAGTACATCCTTGGTCACCTTCCTGTGTATGGTGCTGTTGCTTGGGGATGGTGGTGCAAGGTGTGGTCCCCAAGCTATTTTTATTCAGAAAACCATTCACAAGGTATGCAAAAGGTATGATTCAACAACTTTCTATTTGTATCATTTAAAAAAATATATAAAAGTTTTATTGAAGGATTGTTCAAGCAAATATATAACAAAGATAACATAGGGTTTTTTTTCTAAAAGGATGAGTAAAAGTCATGTACTCTACTTGGAGAAGTCGGAGAGCATCATACATCAATAAGATAAGATAGACAGCAGCCATGACAATAAGCATATACAGTTGCGCACTGTCTGGTAATTATGACAAATGGCAGGAAGGAAAGGGGGAAGGGCGGGTAGTTGCTACGTGAGGGAAATAAGGGATCTGGAATACTGTGCAGGGTGGCAGTATTGGCTTTCTTATGGTCAACCAACCAAATAGTATAAATAGTAGCCAGAATGGAGGGGGCATAATCTTCTTCCAATAAGAAGCAATTTGACATTGAGCAATTGACATTTAGCAATGTGTAAAATGTGCTTGATAAGTATAGTAGTGGGCCTGTCCTGGCCTAGGATGGGCCAGGACAGTAAAGAATATGGCAGCGATACTGGGATTTTGGCACCAGATTTTAGAGCATGGCCACAGGATCGCCAGCTTAAACCAGAAGATGTTGGAAAGATAGAGCACAATCATGCAGGGGCTAAATACCACCAATAGTATTTATTTATTATTTATTTATTTTAATAACATTTTCTTATATAGAGTATCATATCCCGTTGCGCTTTACAATAGTTTCATTTATAAGAGTTCTGTTATTTGTACAGAAACTGAGCCTTTTGCTAACTCCAGTGTTATTTTAAGCCATTCCCTAAGGTCCATTGTTTCTCCTGCATCCCTCTCCCAAGCACATTTGTGGGCTTCCTTTGCAGGTTGGTTATGTGTGAGAAGGAGGAGGTATAGGAATGAAATTAAGCCACTAGAAACCTGGTTATGATGGCATATTGTCTCAAAAGGGGAGCACAGCAGAAAGGAGTGGGTAACATGGAGGAAGAGCAAATCTGGTGCTAAGCCCTAGAAAATTGGCAAAGGAGCATAGTGGGATCCAGAGTTGATATATTTTATGGTCAAGCCTTGGGGGGAAGGCAGGTTGTCCATAAGGGAGCCAGAAAGGGGTGGGAAGAGAGTAAGTGATGAAATCAAGTACAGTAATTCCAAATTAAAAGTGAGAGCTGGACTGTAGGAAAGGTTACAGCCACAGAGGACAAAGTGTGTATGGAGTCCATAATAAACAATAAGGGGAGTCAGGGGTGTAGGGAGGGCGGCTCTGGCAGAGCGCAAGCGCCAGGCACCAAAACCATCAGAGGGCGCTGGTGGGTCCAAGAGCTGCAGGGAGCGGAGCGGCAGGTCCCGATGCTGCAGGGAGCGGAGAAGTGGGTACTGGCACTGTGGGGATCGGAGGTGCAGAGCGGTGGGTCCCAGGGCTGCGGGGAGCAGAGAGTCCCAGAGCTGCAGGGAGCAGAGAGTCCCGGAGCTGCGGGGAGCAATGAGTCCCAGAGCTGCAGGGAGTGTGAGACACACACTCTCACTCTTTCCTGGCTACCTAGCAAAATGTGTAGGTAAGGCTTCCTGCCGCAATGTGTATATGGGGCTACCTGCCGCAATGTGTATATGGGACTACCTGGCGCAATGTGTATATGGGGCTACCTGGTGTAATGTGTATATGGGGTTACCTGGCATAATGTGTAAATGGGGCTACCTGGCGTAATGTGTATGTAAGGGCTACCTGGCATAATATGTATATGGGCTACCTGCCGCAATGTATAGTGGGCTACCTGGAGTAATCGGTATATGGGGCTACCTGATGTATTGTGTATATGGGGCTACCTGGCCTAATGTGTATAAGGGGCTCTACTGAGGTGTAATGTGTTTAAGGGGATCTACCATGGCATAATTCAGGTTGCCACTGCAGGGAATGTGATAGAGCTGGGGTCTGAGGAAGGTGAAGGCTGAGGTTGGAGATGGGGCTGGGGATGGTGAGAGACTGTGGCTGAGGAAGGAAAGGGCGCTGTGGCTGAGGAAGGTGATGGGTATTGTGTTTGGGTATATATGGGGAGGGGGTGGGCGCCGTGACATGAGCTTTCTCCAGGTGCCATGGCTACACGCTACACTTCTGAGGGGAGTAATGCTTCTATGGAGTTCCAGGAGGGACAAGCATTAACAACTGGTATGCCAGTGTGTGGCACAGGACACACTTAGCCCAATATGTGGCATGGTAGTATTTCATTAGGTTGTGAATGCCTATGCCACCGTCTAGATGGCTGTGCTATAGTATTCGCATTTTTATTCTGTGTCTTCTCCCAGCTTATATGAAAAGCTTTCTATTTATTAGGATCATGGCGGTACATGAAATGCCACAATACTTGTTCTGTTAATGCCTCCTTAGCATGATGATAACAGAGCAAAAGGAATAAAAACGTAATTGATTATTTTAAGTTGGTGTTGTATTCTATATCTCTATCAGAGGCTGACATTGCCAAGTTAACCCTCTGAGCTTGTATTCCTGTAGCAGCTGAGTATCTCTTCATTGCATCTGCAAGATTTTATCAACAAATGTCAGCAATTAATGGACTATTTTTTATAAGTAGGCCCCTATGTCTATCATACATTGCTGGCCACCGCCTTGGATTAATAACTACATTTCTTTGCCAGTAACTATGTTTGGTAAAACATTTTTTTTATCTGTTCAAAAGCCTAAAAAAAGAAAGATATGCAGGCCTTCAGGTTTTTTTCCTGTCTTTAGATATATAACATACTTAACTATTTACAATAAAACCTCATGGCAGTCCTCAGTGATCAATAAAACTGATGTGATAATAAAATCCCCGTTTTGCATTTTCATATAAATAAATATTTCTTATCACTAATGTTTTCATTTCTTGGGGTAAATTCCAATCTAAACCAAAAGTATCTTTATGTACCAAAATAAAATGAAATAAGACCAAACTTACATTTAACATACATATAGGTGAAAGTAATATGTGAGTATATCCTATTCTCAAAAATATTCCACAAAAATGGAACAGTTCTGATAATTCCGTACCTAAAACTATTGTATTACAAAAAAATAAAATAACCCCTCCAGTAGATATTAAGGTTATTACAAGTCACCATAGTGCTCTACATACAGAAAAACAAAATACTAACATTTGTCCTCTCTCTCTCTCTCTCTCTCTCTCTCTCTCTCTCTCTATATATATATATATATATATATATATATATATACATATACTGAGTGTTCTGGTTTTCCTCATGTGTTCAACTGGCTTCTGAAGGAGATAGATAAGATAGATAGCTTTTGCATGTAAAAACTATCTTACCAACAAAGTATAAAGATGATGTTTGCCATACTTGCAAGCAGTAATTATATAATAATTTTATTTGATTCAAATTCAGTACTGTTTTTGAGAACTTAAAAAGTTCTATATAATTTAAATACCTCATATTTAAATAAAGCAACAGGTATTTTGTTTGCCAAAATAATTTTGATGTTTACGGTCAGAACCAGTTGGGATCCTGACCACATCCCAAAGGTAACATTCTCACTATTGCTAAACCATGATGAGTATAATATTTGTCATGTGACGTTACATGGAACTATATAAAATACTTTATCATACAGAATATGGTTAATTAATTTTCACTAATTCATGAATTCACAATGCAGATATTTTTTTGTATATTAAGGTTAAAATGCTACAGCATTTTGGCAAGTAAGTGTGCTAATGGTTTCTGAATACAAGCAAACCACCTGTAGATTTTTGTTTTTATAAATCAATCTTTGTCAAATATAACTAAATTTATTACACTGGAGCTGTTATTACACTGGAGCTGTTATAGCTGTTATTTCAACAGACACAACATAACAACTTCAAGGTGCATGAGTCTAGAACATGAATATTTTACACTGCACATCCTAACCAAGATATACATTTTACACAGGCAAACATAACTTTGTATGTCAGTGTATCTGCTCAGCAAAGGCATACAGATTTTGTTGTGTACAAAAATAGCTTTAATAATGAAAGTATATTTTTATCCCATTACTACAGGAGCACATACATATTCAATTTATCCAGACCCATTATCAAAAATGTTTACGTTTCTATGGACTATCTGCCTTCACAACTAACAATTATTAATGAAACTATAGTCTAAAGAAAAAAATTAACATATATTTCTTATGATTTAATTACATAATTGATCACTATGGTAATTATACTGTGATATTTTTCCAAACAAATGTAATTGTCAGGTTGTTGTTTTTTTTATTAAAAAAATATACAGGTTCAAAAATAGCATATGAAGAATTACTTTCCACTTAGAACTGGGCCCTAATATGACATGTACCAACATATATTAAACTGTTTAATGTAATTATAATTTAAATGTCCACCAAATTATTTGAAACATATTTTATTTTATATAACCACAGAGGACAAAATGTAAGATACAGTGAAAGATGGTATAAATCTACATAAACATATAAATGCATATGGTGACTTTAACAAGTCTTACATTTATAATGGCTATAGGCTTGAGGAAACTTTTTAAAGCATGATTGTTGAAAATATTGTATTTATGCTAATTTAATAATGTTGTTTTTAATTGCACTAAAAATGTCTACCTTACAAAACAGCAAAGTGAAACACATACACAATATAAATGCATTAGGGAGATGCAATCTCCCTATGTGGCTTTTTAATTCTCATTACTCTTTACAGAGTTTTCAAATTCAAAAATGATCATGTATTCTTCCACTGTAATATGTTGATATATATTTATATTAAAAGAAAAAAAGGCACAATGCATCTTTAGAAGTCTGAAGCATTTTTGCATTAAAATGCTGTATCCTATATCACATTTCCCAAATTTCATGTAAGCAAATAAACACAAACATTTACAAAGATACATGCATCCACATAGCCATCTTTATTTCACACAGTTGGCATAACAAATGTAAACAGCCTGTAACCGTAAGCACATGACTCATCTCCGGAGATCTCAGTCACTACAATATAAGGCATATATTTGGCACAACTCACTTTTATAGAACTTTGCATTATCATCACATATACCCGGCATGTTCTAAGACAGATACAAGTAGAGATGTAGCTATTCAAACTGCACAAAATACACATTATACATATAAATTAAATCCAAATCAAACTTCCTTTTCACTTTTGCAATTATCTAAACAATATAAAGTCTCACAAACATATATATAGTCCAACTGGATGTGTTGCAGAGTCTCATTACCTAGATGAATACAATAAAGTTGGAAACCCAAACCGCAGTTTTTTTAAATGACAGCATAATATACAATTTCAAGCCAATAAAACATGTTACAGAAATAAGACTAATTAAGATCACCACAAGAAAATTGTAGAATAAATAAGTGAATCAATATTCCACTGTCTTACACACAATCCGCTTCAGGAGGATTTTGTTGTAAGCACCAAAAAGTAATACCAGAAATTAATTTTGTTTGAGATCCTTTGTAGAGTCGAGTTAGCCATAATAAGGGAGCTGCTGCCTGTCCAGACAGAACAACTCACTGTCCACTGTTCCCTATACCAGTGAGCCAAGATAAAAGTGTCTATTGTCTGGAAACTGTACTAATTGTAAAAAGATACTCAGAGCAGTAAGCATAATAATTATCCAAGGGAAAAAAAACAAGCAAAGGCAATCAAGTGTGGAATTAAAAGAATAAAAACACTGCAGACAAAGCAACCCAAGAATGAAATTAATATTCATAATGGAATGTCTGTCAGAAGTTCCACCATTCAAGGCATCCTTGTAGCATACAAGAGGCCATTGTCTCCCTAGAAGAAATCAGTATCTGCAGAGGAGAAAAAAAATCTGATGCAGTAGTGGTGAGGCGAAAGAAAAGGCTTTTCTTGTTACTGGTTGCACTCTTTCAAGCTAAGAAAACTTGTGACTTGCTTTCTCTTACCGATAACATTAAATTTGTTAGAAGATCCACCCTCCTTATCACAGCTGCATCAATATGAGCAAAAAAAGGAAAAAAAGCCACGCTCTAGCAAACAATTAGAGGAAAAAGGATGGAATATGCATAGCCTCATTAAGTAAATTTAATTATGCCAGGCGGAATATTAATCGGAGGTTGCTCCAATTAGTGTATTCACTGTAAGGAAGGAGGACTTCAAATTAAACAGAAGTGCAGGGGACAATTGCATACAGATTAGGAAGCTGCATACAATGTGACACAAAGCATTTTTTAAATAATTATTAGGATGAAAACAGAAAAAAGAAACAGATTGCTCTGTTTTAAGATCAACTCATGAACAATTAGCCAACAGTGTGATGACATAGCTGCCTCTGACTGCATCCACCGCTCTTCTCACAAACCATACAGCTTGGCTTTCTCTCTAAAATTAGCATTTTTTTGTTCTTCGTTCTTTTGGGGTGGGGGGAAAACAAACTTCGCCTTACTCTATTTTTTTTTCTTTTCTTTTTTTTCAAAGAAAGGCCAAAACCCTCTCAACAATAGAGGAAAGAAATCCTATCTTACCCACTGCTATAGGCTCTACATAGTCGCTGAACTTGAGCTTGAGACTTTGTACCAACAGTGAACTTTATAACACGTGCATTGCAACAGTGAAGGAGGAGTTCGAAGGGAAAAAAAATACGGAGAAAGAAAAAAAATGTTATCATGCCAACTTACCATCCACCAGGTCCTGGCTGACATGTCATAACATAGTTGCCATTTTATGGAGCTGTCCGCTGCTTTCCCAGCCATTACGCTGTCAGCAACCTTCATCAGATGCAGCTCAATGGGAAGATAAGACACCTAATCAAGAAACCATCAGCAGTGGCTTGCTGGGCTACATGTAGGCCAATCCTTATCAGACTGCATCATGGGAAAAGCTCCTTTATTAGAAGAACTCTAACATCACTGATATAAAGACAAGGATCAGTTTTTTTTCTCTTTTCTTGGTCTGAAGGGATTGGTGTAACTATCATGTGCTGTTTCTGTATCATATGCACCAAGAACTAAGGCTCTTGCAAGTGGGTGTCTAACTAATTTGTCTGCCTATGTGGACTAAACTTTATTTGCATTCTCATCTGTTGAATATTGTTTGACGTGGTCCACGGCCCACAAAGAGTAGATAAGGAGGGGGGGGGGGGCAGAAGGGAGAGGGAAGGGTTTAATTCTGTGTGATATAATTGTTCAGCATTAATATCTCCCACCCCCACCTAGACATAACCACTCCATTATCGCAAAGGGGGCTCGGTTTAAATGTCACAAATACAGCCACACACAAACACATGCACAAGCACTAGAACACACAGGTAGCAGCTGGACACAAATTTGCCAAGGGCTGTAACCCTCATCTAACCAGTGTGGACATATGGAACAATTTAACCTTTTGTTAACAATTTAACTCATTTGTGTTCTGCCATGGGAAAACCTAGTGTGGCATAGTGTATTCTCTGCTGTATAAAATCTAACTTACCTAATGAAAACTTTGTTACTATAACACAAATTTATAATAATATTTTTTTAAAAGAATGCATTATTTGTGTAGGTTTCAGAGGTACAGGTAAAATCATTTCTGATGTTGCAGCAATTCATTTGAGAAACATATGAAAAACAATTCCTGAAAAATAAATGAAGAAAATAAAATCTGCTGTCAAAAGTTTGTTAATATTTATCAAGCAAACTAAAATTTCCTATAAGATTCTTATAAGGAAGCAGCTGCAGGTATTGTATAAAGGTAACATCTTGCAAAATATAGTTAGATTATAGAGTTAGAACGTTTGACTGTACAAAAGTAAAACATTTACTCAGTTAATTAAATATTTTTTAAATGCTGTTATACTGCAAATTGTATTATAAATATTATTAAATATTTTATGTCATCACTTAAGTAAAAAACCTTGTACTCTCATTTTCAACATATTTTGTTTTGAATTTATAAAGTTCTGGCTCTATATTCCTGAAATGTTTTATTTGACACAAATCACTAATATTTGTAGATTTTCAAAATTGATTGAACTGTTTAGCTCATTTAGCTGTATCTGTATTCAGGCTCTGCAGAAACTGCACACCTTTACAGAATTCATGTCATGTTTATATTATCACAACTGATTTCAAGAAGTTAAACGTCTTCTAAACTGAAAGTGTGGCAACATTTTGGTTAATATCAAGTGAAAATACACAAAACTTCATAATGAAAGCATATATTATCATGGTGGTATTATATGTAATAACTGTACAGCTTAGCATATCAGGTTTACATACTGTATTTAAGTGGCACTGGATTCCATACTTATTGTCAGCTACCTACCTGTACACATGTCCGCCAGGAGAAATTATTGAAGATATTTCGAAAATCTTACATTTTAAAGATCCTCTCTTATTTTAGAATTAGTTTAGATCCTGTTAAATTAAATGAGAAAGAATTTTAGTTAACTTGGAGCACTTTTCCTCGTCATACTATACTTTCCTCTCCACCTATTGCCTTGATGTTACTACCAACTTTACCTCATTGTTTCCTCCTGATAAGCAATCTCATCCTCCTGTACATACTCTCTACTCTATTGGCCTCCATGACATTGCCATCTTCAGGTTTGTCTCCTAGCTCCTTTCTGTCTTTTTCCCCCTCAACCAATCAGTTTCCCCCAAGGGGTCAGACGTTGCTATTTTCTCGTTGTACACCTCCTTCCTTGGCAAACTTATCACTACCTTCAATGCCATCTCTATGCCTACAACTCCCCTTCCTCTTATGTGTTTATCTATCTGCTTTCTTCTGTTGGATGTCATTCTTAGACTCAACATGTTCAAAATGGAACGCATGCTTTTTCCTCCTTCAAGAATCCCTACACCTCTCCATTTGCAATATTACCAATTTGTTCCTCAAGTTCACTGATTGGATGTCACCCTCAACTCCTCCACTCCTTCAACCCACACATGGTGGACAGTACCACAGTCTTCTCTGTTCCTCAAGTCTACTGCATGGCTGTCATTCTCCATTACTCCTATTTCACTCCCAAATACCTACCTATCTCAACCCTACACTTCCATATTTGGAAAATCTCTTGGATCAGATCCTTCCTCACCCTAGACCAGTGATGGATAACCTTGACACTCCGGCTGTTGTTGAACTACACATCCCAGCATGCCCTGCTACAGTTTTGTTATTTGGCCATGCTAAAACTGATGCAGGGCATGCTGGGATGTGTAGTTCAACAACAGCTGGAGTGTCAATGTTAGCCATCACTGCCCTAGACAAAACCAAATCTCTCATCCAATCTCTTATTATCTCTTGCCTTGACGACTGCAACCTCCACCATACTTTTTTTCTCTGGCAGGGTCCACAGGTTATCCAAAGGATAACAATGGGATGTGATGGAGCGACAGCGGATTTGCACCAATCAGTCAAAGCTTTCCGGCCTCCCAGCATGCAGCATGCCCATCCATATATCCCCGCCCCCTGGCTCAGGCAAATCAGGTTTTTGTTTGGTTCGATAGAAGCTGGACCATGGTCAGAGGGCTGCTGTTTCTTTAGCAGCCCTAAGTCTTACTATTTTTTGAGTGAGCTTTCTAAACAGCATCTTATACGCATATTGGAAAGAGTCGCTCCAACAACTCTCCGCCGGGTCACGACAATGTTTACTCCCGAGTACAGTGCTGTTTCGGCGGGCGTCTGTGTCGGATATACTAGCAGGTCCAGCAGACTTTACCAGGCTGTGGCCAGAGCACAGAGAGAAGGTAAGGCATTGATTCCGCTTAGTAGGGGAATACGGACACAGCCGCACTGTATTGGGAGGAGACTACAAAACAGTAGCTGACGTGCCGCCACCTCGGATGTTCCAGCGCTAGGCCTTAGGGATCATAGGCACCAGGAATAGCATGAGTCCGCGATCCCTATGGTTGATGTCAGCAGTGGGGAGTCAGACACTCTCCTGGTTGCCCCTACCCCGGTTCATGACCAGTTTCCGCCGAGTCTCCCGCCATGAACTGTTTCCTCGCTTCCATCTCAGATGCTACTAGATACACTAGGAGATGAGGGGACCCGGTCACAGCATAGGCAGCTGTGTGACTGGGGCGTCTGTGTTCACTGATGGCTACCACAAGGGGACCCGGTTGCAGCATAGGCGGCTGTGTGACCTGAGCATCTGTGATCACTGGGTCACGAAGCGGCAGTGTACACTACTAGCGTCTGGATGCACTCAGCGTTCGCTAACGTATTGATCAATCCTGGAAGCGGGGTGAGTCTCCCTGTATCCCACTCTACTAAGTATGGGTAATACAGCACTAAGTCTCTATCTACCTTTGAGTATGAATAGTTAGATAAAGTGTCTATTGCATATGAGTCTGTACCATTACTGTTGTTTCTGTCGCATTGTGTTTGAATACGTTAGATCTGTTTTAAACATGATTCAGTAAGTGTGTGCTCCTACATAAATAATGTTATTTGTAGTTGATAATATACTCATATTGCTTATTATATTAATGTGACTGCTAGTATTTAGGCTGACTTTACTGTATGTCTGTCTAGTCTGTCTTACAGATCCTCAGTGCTGATGCATGGAGGGTTGGATGAATATCATGTAAAGATTACAGTCACAAAATTGTGTAGTATACTCTGGAAGTGCTGATTATTTGTCATGTATAAGAGCGGCAAAGGTGAGGACACTCATATTATGTTTGTTTTACAAAAGCTGTATTGTCCTCCCATGATCTGGTTCAGGATGGTTCATGTGCATAGTGTTTAGCTTCAGTAGAAATACAAAGCAGATTCAGGTACAAATGTCTCTTCCTTGGGCTATCTTTGCACACATTTTATCCAATAGGCTGAATGGATAAATCTCTTCAGAATCTTGTACCAGGTAGAGCCTTTACATGCAGATCCACCTATGATGCATCACTCCCAGCAGCAGCTTCTCAGAGCAATGGTAAGTAAAATCTTCACATTCACAGGCTACACATTGTTGAATTCATCGGAAGATGAAAGTCCATTTATTCTTCTTCATTATACAAAGAAGAGGTAGGTCTCAGCTTGAATATAGCTGGCTAAAAAAAGCATTGAGGGAGCCTGGTTAAAAACCTAGGCACCTGTATTTGAACATCCTAAAAACCTGAGTTTCCTGAGTCAGATTAGGTGACAGAAATCAGGGAACAAGTTGTGGCTATGCCCCCAAAAAAGTTAGAATCCTAAGAAATTGAATTCTAATGACCTTCTTCCAGTTGGGGATGTTTAAAAAGAGGTGGCTTCTAAAGTAGTTATGCAAGTGATCTACTTTATCTTTGCTTTCCCTGTCTAGGGCCGCATAGGGCCAAGCCTTGGATTTGGCTTAAATGGCAAAGACAGTGGTTGTCTGGGCTAATGCAATTGAAGGAGAATCTTTTCAATAACGGCAAAGTTCTAATATAGTGCAATGATCCTGTAGAAGCACCAATAGATTTGGGCATTATTTCCTCCAGGGCATTAGCCCCAATCATATCTGCATGCAGAGTAGTTTTTGCTGGAAGGTGGTAGCTGATTCAGAATTTAGGAAAGGTTTGGAATCATTGTCCTTTCTGGAAAGTTTTTCTTTGGTAAAGAAATAACAGATATTCTGAAATCAGGAGCAGACTCCAAAAAGGTCAACTTTCTTCCACATACAGTTTTAAACTTAAAGTTCTGCTTTTCAGCCCCTGGGTTTGATTCCTAGAAGGACTAATAAGGCATAGGGCTGCCAAAAGTCCGGTTGGATCTACAGCTACACCACACTGGATAGGCCCAATCTCATCTGAGTTTGGAAGATAAGCAGTGTTGAGCCTGGTTGATACTCGGATATGAGACCATCTGGACAGGTGCTGTAGAAAGATAAGCCATCAGTAGCATGGTATGGGCCCTTGCCTGGGGACCACAGGCTGGGGGGGGGGGCTGATTATTCAGGCATACAGTTCTGACACAGTACTAGGTATGTTTTCGCCTCCACAGCCATCTTGGGTAGAGACGAATTACAAGGCTTGCAAGAAGCAGTTCAGAAATTGCTTCAGCAGGAATAGTCATTCCAATTCCTCTTGCAAATGAGGACAAAGTTTTTACCCCAACCTGGTAAAATCAGAAGCCGAACGGGTCATTTCGGCCTATGCTCAATCTCAAAATGCTGAACAAATACATTTGGAACCTCGGTTGCACTTGCAATCGTTATGTTCCTTATGCTTGGCATAGAACCAGGGGATTAAGGCTACCCCTGGATCTACAGGATGCTTACCTTTAGGTGCTATATCACTGCCCATCAGTGTTATTTAAGGGTTTGTTATCTTCCAACAGCATTTTTTAGTTATAGGACTCACCTTTTCGGTTAGCCTGGCTATTTAACAAACATATGAAGGGGAGCACATCTTATCTCTGCTAGCAGCGGTTAAGAATTTCTCAGACCTAGACGATATTTAATCCTGACACACAGGGAATACCCTTACGTCTTCTGCAACAGACAATAACCTGTATGCAGAACCACAAGTGAATCAATAATGAACCATTAAGTGGCTCCAGTTCCGTCACATCGGATGATTCACTTCGGGGCTGTACTGGATCAGGTCTGCAAGAAGTAATTTTTACCTTGCAACAAAATATCCAGGGTGTAGTCTAGGATTCAAGTTTTTGTTACACAGTAAAACGGATACATTCACACAACAAAGCGGGTGATGACTTTGATGGTATCTACATCAACAGATTGAAGTATGCACAATTCCACTCGACGTCTCTGTAGCATCTGAATTTTACCAAATAGAATCTACAGTCACACCACACTAAATGTGCCCAATCTCATGGGATCGTGAAAGATGGGCAGTGTTGTCCGGGTTGGTACTTGGAGGAACCACCTGGGAATACAAGGTGCTGTAGGTAATTATGGAAGGCTTCACATAATGAAAACGGAATGGTACTTAAGATAAAAGTAAGAAGGTCGTCAGCCTGGTGGAAACAGGCATCCCAGCTAGACAAAGGGAAATCCTTTTGGATATCAGAATGGAAAAATTCTGACACTGAGGAAGGTTGTGTTCCCCAAGAAGTAGGTTGTATGCCAATTAAAGGTGGAACCTTGGGCCACATATAGGACACCAGTGTAGGCATAGGAGAGTCTTCAAGGAAAATCAGTCCAGTGCCGTGCGGACTATGCGCATACCTCAAAATCAGGTGATGAAAAAGGTAAAGCAGATACTAAGATGGACAGAACTTCATCGTTCAACCGAGTCCACTATTTTCATTCCAGGAATCCTAAATGGGGATGCGCACTTTCTCAAGGTGACACACCATTCAGGAAAATGAATGGGCTCTACACCCAGAGGGTTCCAGATTTTGGTGAACTAGAGGTGTTTGCCAGAGATATATCTCATGGAGTTTTTATCGGAACAACAAAGTTCTCACATAGTGGTCAAAAACAATGGATCCCAGAGTGATCTTTGTGGATGTCTTATCGGTGAGATGAGACTTTCTTCTGGTTTTTATGTTTCTCCAATCACCCTATTACCCAGGGTGGTGAGAAAGCTAAACAGGAAAACCAGCAGAGAATGGCAATGGATACTCCATTTCTGCTCTCCCAAGGTCCAGAACTATGGATGCAGGGTCCTGGTTATCACAGACATCTTGATCTACGGTCCTTGATGGCATGGCCTTGATACATTTATCCTGAAGGTAACAGGATGTTTGCAGCAGGTGATTTAAACAAGAGGTCAGAACAAGGAACCTTTCCTTAGCTCACCTTTATCACCAAATATGGCAAGCCTGTGTTCAGGCTTGCAGTGAGGTTGGATCTTAGATCTTTCAGAGTTCTGGGGTCGTAGCATACTTTCGGGCACAAATGGATAAACTTTTGAAGGTGGCTCCCTTGGAAAAGCAAGGGTCGGCATTGACTGTAGGGTTCCAAAACCAAATAACTTACAGGATGTGTGTGTGTACTTTTTTCCAGGTTATGCGGTGCATTCAGCCTCTGGTTGTTCCTCCTACAGTGCCGTGGGACTGGTGTTAGTCCTTAAAGCCCTTCAAGTTGCCCAATTTGAACCATTGGTTAAAATGGATCATAAATTTGTTTTCTACTGACTAAGGTGTCAGCTAGAGGAATATCAGACTTAGGGACATGGTCATGTTGTTCCCCATTTCTGATCTTTTATCCACATAAACCAGTTCTCAGAACTAGGTTTGGGTATATTTCCAAGTTGATGACTAAGTTCTACCTTAACAAGGTTCCGGGCCTCGGTGCGGGAGATGCATCACTAGACATGATCCGTGCATAAGGGATCTACATGTATTATACCAGTGCCATCAGGAAAGAGATTCCCTCTTCATTCGCTATGGATTTCACAAGAGAGGATGGCAGGCTGGTAAGCAGATGCTGGCAAGATAGCTTCAGAGGACGACTTCAGAAGCATATTCTCTAAACTGATCTCCCTAATCTGGCTAATGTCTCTTCATTCTACCCGTAAGGTAGGTCCTTTTTGGGCAGCACAATGTGGTGCCTAAACAGAACAGGGTTGTAAGGCAGCCATATGGTCTGCCGTTTACAAATTCAATAGACATTATGCCTTGGATACTTTTGCCTCTCACAATGCTGAACTCGGGCGAAGGATTCTCCTATGCATCAGGAGCATCCCTACCACTAAACTGCTTTGGGAAATCCTATTGTTATCCTGTGGATAACCTGTGGACCCTGCTGGAGAAATATACATTATGGTAAGAACTTACCATTGATAACGGTATTTCTCCTAAGTCCACAGGTTCCACAGGGATCCCACCCTGACGCACCTGATTTGAGGATCCTTTTTACTCACTAACCTCTTCCTTCTGGTACGGAAGGGTGTGCATGTGGGTTCTTTTCACCTGATTAGGGTTCTACATGATGCTCCTGCCTTCTGCTTTGGAATACAACTGATTTGCCTGAGCCAGGGGGCGGGGATATATGGACGGGCCCGTTACATGCTGGGAGGCCGGGAAGCTTTGACTGATTGGTGCAAATCCGCTGTCGCTCCATCATATCCCATTGTTATCCTGTGGAACCTGTGGACTTAGGAGAAATACCATTATCAACGGTAAGTTCTTACCATAACGTATATATTAATTTTAATATTTAACTGCTCTGCCTCTACCTACCCTCTGCTAGTCACTACACTGGCTTTTTGTTCCCTACAGAATCCATTTAAACTTCTCAACCTCACCTACAAAGTCCTCTAACAATCCTCTCCTCCATCATACTTGTCCAATCACATCTCTATCCACACTACTTCTCACACTTCGGTGCAGCAATTAGCCATGGGGCAAACCCAGCAGCTAATTGAATACCACCAAGTTTGTCACCCCCTTCTGTGTCAGTCCCTTCCATTTACATTATAAACACTCACAGACAGGACTCTATTTACTCTTGTTTTCCTGTCTACCCAAATCCTGCTCACCTGTACACCCCATAGGCACCTTCTAGCTACACTCTTTCTCCATGTTACTGCATACAATAAGCTTGTATGCTGCGTGTCAATGTGTCCCAATGTAATTGTGTTCCTTCTAATAAATAAACCAGAGAAATCAGGATGCTTTCCTCACTTTGTGATTGGAATGAACTGATTGAAACAGGTATCCAGTGATAATGAAACAGGTGAGCCATGCCATTTAATGGTTGCTTCCAGCATATGACAGAAAATAGCTCATGATGCTAGTATATGCGGTCCCTCTCTTTAGTAATCTTGGAAGGGAAAAATATTAAGTTGTTTCTACTATCCCTGCCTTTAATATTTTATTAAAAAGAAGTAAATGTTCTTACGACCCTAATCAGAATGACAGCTGAGTGCCCTAAAGGTATTTACAGAGGAAGCTTATGTCCATGCTCTATAGAGTAGTATTTTTGTGTGAATAATAGATTTAATGACCAATAAACTGAACACGCATTGGAAATATTTATAAGGTATGGGCGTATCAATAGTTCACTGGGCTTTTTTTTTAATTGATATTGGTAAGCTGGGCACACACCTAAAGATTACTTGTTCATACCTCCCAACTGTCCCGATTTTCGCGGGACAGTCCCATTTTTTGGGGACTGTCCCGCTGTCCCACCCGCGGGCCGCAGTGTCCCACGGTGGGGGGGGGGGGGGGGCAGTTGGGAGGCTCCTGCACTCGCTTCTCTGCTTAGCAGAGCAGCGGTGAATAGACGCTGTGCGCATTTGTATTTGGTACAAATCATGTTGCAATGCAAGGGGAGCAAATACATTTATATTTTCTGTTCAGGGGAAATACTGGCTGCTTTTGTATGTAACCGACAAATACCAGACAGCTTCATTTTTACACTGCAATTCAGATTTCAATTTGGACACAACCCACCCAAATCTAAATCTTTCTGTACATGTTACATCTGCCCCACTTGCAGTACAGCATAGTTTTGCTCAGGTGCACAGTTATTTGCTTTGTTTTGCTTTACTTCCAAATCAGAATCAGGCTCTAAGGCAGGGGTGTAGCCAGAACTTTGTGGGCCCCATAGCAACATTTTGAAGGGGCCCCCATCCTAATGCTTCTATAGAGACACTTCTCTGCAGCAGTTGTTAATGTTATGCCCCATACTAGTGCCCTAGTTTCTTTTATGAATCGCAGTAGTGCTTAAGTTCACCCTATGTCACATTTCAGAGCTGCCAGTACACATTATGCCGCACAGTACCCCCAATTCACATTATGATATATAGGTCTCCCCGTTCATATTGTGCCTCATTACAGTGCCCCGGTTCATATTATATAACATTAAAATGCCCTCCAGTTCATTGTATACCACACTACAATGAGCAGGTCCAGGGGCATACCTAGATATATTGCAGGTCCCAAGGTAAAAGTTTGAAAGGACCCCTTCATACCACCAAATGGATTAAAATGTATATAACACATGTAACTGTGACATGGAAGGTGGCCCCTCTCATCTCTGGGGCAGCTGCACTGCCTGCACCTATGATAGCTTTGCCCTTGCTCTAAGGTAATAAGGTTGTATATGACCAGACCAAACTAGGGAAAGACATGTTGATGATATAAAGTTCCATGTCAGATTTTTGGCTAGATGAAGGAGTCAGATAATAATTTGTAAAGAAAATGTATCTGTCAGGAAAAAGAAAAAGAAACAAAAGAAGGTCACTTAACATATATTGTATTTTGCAAAACAATAGATGTCAAGTTAAAAAAACTGAAGTGTCTGAGGCATATAAACAATACAAATACAGTAGGTGAGATATAGGTTCATGATTTTTTTGATTTTTTTTTTACAAACTGAAAGGTGTATGTGTTTATATTCGTGTCCATCATACCGACTAGGACCAACATTTATACACAAGTTATGATATCCTACATGACACATACAAAGGACTTTGACCTATCTTTGTTCTTATCACAATTTTTTTTTAAGTTTTTGTTTAGTTTCATGTTCACAGGTTCTACCTTCTTCCTCTACTATTTGGAGTACCTCAGAAGGGTGGATGGAGTCAACAGAACTAGGCATGTGGTTATTAATTTCCACCTATACATACCTGTCCAACTGGAAGCCAGAAAATCTATTTAATATAGCCAGGTTAAGGTCCCACGGTTCCCTAGGCAATGATCCAGTTTTTCCTTCTTCCTACAATGTATCCATACTTACCCTATACATGCCCATAACATTACTTAGCGGTTACGTTGTTGACCAAAGTTTCAATGCTGCCCAACCCCCAAGAACTTCACCACTCTGCAATCAATCATCTGTTTAATGACAGCAGGTGCAGGTGAAGGCTGGGGTCTAAAAACTAGTCAGGGTGGGCAGTAATCCTTTGTCACAGCAGCATCTCCTGGGATCAACCCCTATGTTCATCTCTCTGAACGAATATCATCCCTTAACTAAATACAAAATATACATATAATTCCAAAAGCCCAGCACTCACACTAATGTTACCATGCTTTACCCAATGCCTCAAAAACAAAGATGGCACTCTAGGCCTTTAGATCAAGTATGAAAAGTTCATATACTGTACTGAATAAAGACATTGGAATAAAAATCTGGCACTTACTACACTATTTTGTAGCAACTTACTAGAGTATCATTCAGTATTTTAATGAACATTCAACTCCAAAATGGTAACAGGTTGCTCCAATGTTTCAGTTTGATTTCAATAAACGTCTCAAGGATAATGCAAATACAAAAGTTATTACTTTATATACAAGATTAAGCACCCAGGTAACACACATGCTGGCTCTGCATGCTGCGTGCCATCTATGATGATGTCATCATTCAGTGCCTCCCACTGATGAAGCACTCTAGAGATCAGGAGGGGGCAGAGGTGGATGTAGGTAGCAATAAACATTGTGCATTTAAACAAACTACCATGAATAATATGTACACCCAGGGTAGACTGGCCCACAGGGGCACAGTGAAAACCCACGGTGGGCTCCACTGCCTGAGGACCCACCTCTCCTCTAGGGATCGAGTTTCAGACTATGCACTTGCATTATACAGTATGTTACCTTATACTGCACAGAAGTATGGTGTATTGTCTACAGTGCTTTGTTGTTATAAACCTGTGGCGGTTGGTCACACCCCCTCTGGAGACTGGCCACACCCCTAAATATGGGCCCCTACCACTGCATTCCCCAGATGGTCCCTTCATACCCCAGTCCAACACTGTCTACAGCAGACATCACATAATTAGCTGGAACCAAACAGATATCTGAAGGAACAAACAAAAACATATAGTAGTTTCAGGTGCTCACATAAAATCAAAATAAACTGTCATGACAAACAGTAATAGGTAAATTTACTTAGCTCTGTGTTTTCTGAGTTTGCAAACACGGGGGTATTTTCAATTTTGGAAAGTCAAACAGAAGTCAAATAGAAGTACAAAACATGGGAAAACATGGATATTCAACCACATACACCATCGGACAAACTCGGCTGGATTTCACATAGACATCAATAGAACACAGAAATGTACCTACACTCATATCTGCAAACACATTGAATAGAGCAAACTCGGATCAAAATGCACTTTTCAAATGTACATCCCCCTCAACAGCGTGTTTAGAGAAGGCTGCACAGATCACTGATATCTGTGAAGTGCGTCTGTGTTAGAACCAGGCCCCAAGCATGAGTTGGGCCTGGTTCTAAAAATACAAGGGAAAAATGTTCCTCTGTATTTAAAGAACCAGCACCAGGCTCTTGGACCGGTCCTGGTTCCAAAAATATGGGGGTGGGGGGAGACGTAGGAGTCCCCAGTATTTTTGGAACCAGCACTGGGCTCCACTAGCCAAAGAGGTAATGCCATAGCCAGGGGACACATTTATATTGGTCCCCAGCTAGTCATGACCGCCGGTCACAATACCTCCGACTACATCCGCACCCTCACTAGACTGACGTCAGAATCCCGACACCTGGTGAAATACCAGTGCTGGCCAAAATCCCCACTCGGGTGGTGGTCCATGCCACCACCCAAAAGGGAATATAACCCTGTGGTTACCAACGGGCCTGAAGCTTGGCGAGCGCAGTGAGCCCGCAAGGGGACGTGCTGTGCTCACTGCTGGTACTCAAGCTGTCGGGATCCAGGCGTCGGCCTCCTGACCGCTAGAATCCCGACAGGTGGGATATCATACCGATCCCGTCTGCTAGGCAAGGTCTGGGAACAAGTTGCAGTATCTGGGGAATAATGGGAAGTAGTTCTTGAAAGCATTGCTATTCAAATCCAGTCATGTGGGCACACTAACAGCATACTTGCACACTCTCCCGGAAATTGTCATATCCCCCACCTCCGGTCGGCTGACCGTCTCATGGGCAGTTTGTGGGTGTTGATAATGCAATATGCTATAAATGGCATGATCACTGCTCTGCCCCCAGTATAAAAAAGCCAGTAAAACTGTCAAACCATCGCAGATAGCGGGGCAACGGTAACATGTATGACAGTGCTCCACTGTGTATGACAGTGCTCCAGCTACCCCACCTTTCTGCCTCCTCCCAGGGAGATACTTGCAAGTTTGACTAACAGTGCATGTTTTCCCTATCTCTTTGCTGGAGCACAGATGTATTAATTACTAACTGACTCCACAGCTGGTTCTAATTATTGAACTTGTGTTTCTGTGAGAAGACCTGGAAAACATGCACTGTTAGTGTGTCCAGGTGACTGAATTTGAGCGTCGCTGCTCTAATGATCATTTGCAGAGTGAAAAATATGCAGGTAGGGGGATACCATACGTGGACTGCTGTACACATAACAATAAGCGGAATACATACTATTTACCATCGGGTGGGATGCCAGCTGTCAAGAACCCGCCAGAATGCCAGCAATGGGGCGAGCGCTAAAAGTCCCCTTGGGTTCACTGTGCTCGCTATGCTGTGGGCTCGGTGGTTCGCTGCGCTCGCCACAGATTCTGTTCTCACTTTATGGGTGTCATGGACACCCATGAGTGGGAATAGCCCCTGTGCGCCAGAATTCCGGTGTCGGTATCCTGACCGTCAGAATCCCAACAGCCGGCAAATTGATTGCATCCCCAACAAGCATATCCGAAGCAAGCACTCATTACAGGTTTTGGAACAGTCCTCTTAAAAGTGCTCTGCAAAATCATATGCGAGTTTAAAGATATGACTGAAAATGTGCACTGTACAATATAAAACCCCCAACTGACTATCATGTTAGGTTTAAGCACTTTATTAGGTTCCTTTTACCATTTTTTTTCTAAAATGGTGCTCAGTATAGCCTATGTTTCATCTTAACTTTTGCCTTTACTACATTTGTAAAGCTATTACATACAATAATAATAAAATTGTTTGAACGATATGCCAATATTTGGGTGATTGGCCTTTTTTTTTGGTGTAGTATGTAGGCATGAACGTTATACCCAAACACAATAAAACAGACCAAAATCGACCAGTTTTGATTATCGAATCAGTCAGACTTATCAGAAGATATCGCCCCATATTTCTTACAATTTATCCTTATTACCTCATATTCCTTGTGGGCAGACATATGCAAATTCAGTGCGGTGTGAGAGAAAATCTGAAACTTTAAAAAATGGTTAGTGTGAAGCGCCAATATCAAAACTGGCCTATTTGTCAGTTCGACAGAAAAATCGCTTAGTGTGTAGCTAGCCTTAGTTATTTCTGTTTATAATGTTTTTATTACTTCCATCAAAGTCTGCCTAGAAATGTACTCTCCCTATAAATGAGCCCGGCAGAATGTTTTACCGTATGTATATGCTGAAATGTTGTCCCTGTTTGATTTTTTTTGCATGTGGTTGAGTCTGGTGATGGCCGCAGAGTAGAGCAGTGGCAGCACAGGGAAGAGGAGCCCAGCACTAGGTGTACAGTATGTGTGACCACGGGCGGGATGCCAGCAGCAACAATACTGATACCAGCATCCCGATGTTTAAAATCCTGACAGGGGCGAAGTAAGGATGCTATCCCCTCTCCCCTACATCCTAACCCTCCCTTCCTGCAGCCTAATCCTGAACTCCCCTCACTGGTGCCTAACCCCCCCCCACCCCCCCGGCCCCACAGCCTAACCATAAGCCTTCCCACTTAGTGCCTAAACCTAAATTCCTCCCGCCCGGCGGTGCCTAAATCTACCCCCCCCCCCCCCCCCCCCACACACACACATACCACTCCCACAGCCTAACTGTTCCTGTAGGGTAGGGCAGGCACTAGGTGTACCCCTCTGTGCTCACTGAGGTTGACAGGTGCGGTAAGGCCTCAGTGGGGTACCTTATCTTATTTTTATCACTCTAGACCAAAAATTGGTTTGCCACTATAATTCCAGGTGCTAGGCCCAAACTTCCATAGTTTTGCTAGCTAAATACCCCTGGATCCTTTGTAGCACAATGCCCCTTTTGCCACTATCTATCTATCTATCTATCTATCTATCTATCTATCTATCTATCTCTCTATCTATACATATACTGTATATAGTGGCACACACAGTAATGATTAAATGTCTGGTTTCGGTACAGATTAAAGGTTTTTGCTGAATCACTAGGCAGTAGTTTGTTCACCCATTTGTCAGGATAGCACATACAGTGTCAATTGTGTTTCCACAGTCACATCAGCTAATCATTCCTGCGATCCTGTCACTGCCTACAGAACCAGCCCTATCCAATTTGATGCCCTAGGCAAAATTTTGGCTGGTGCCCCTAGCACCGCCGCTAGTTCTGCATCTGACCCAGCAACACACAGGCAGTGGGGTCCACTGGGGGGGGTTGCCTTGTGGGCCAGTTCAACCCTGCATAATGCCCCACAGTAATGCCCATAATACACATAATTTCACACCAGAGCCGGCCCTAACCAATATGATGCCCTAGGCAAGATTTTGGCTGGAGCCCCCTAGCACCACCGCTAGGTCCACCTCTGACCCTGCACCCCTTTCCCCCCTTCTCAGCACCATCAACCCTCCCCCATAGCAGTCCTAATTTTGGTGCTCCTACCCCCTATATTTTAAATAGGAACAGTGTGCACATTCAATGCATAGCCCAAAAAGGTGTGTGTTTGTGCTGGCCAGAGGCAGGGCAATACAATAGTACCCACAATTCAAATTACGCCACACAGTACTGCAACTTTATTCACAATTTATCATGTGATAGTGTCCCTAATTCATGTTACATCACACAGTAGTTCCACTTTACCTTATATACGTTACTCCTCACAGTAGTGCCCCTTATTCACATTACATCACACTGAATTGCTCCTTATTCACATTACACCACACCATATTGCTCTTTATTCACATTAGACCACACAGTAGTGCCCTTTCTATATGGTACACCACACAGTAGAGCACCTTATACACATAATGAAAAACATTAGTAATGCATTTATACACATAACACCAAACAGTAACAGTGCATATCTCTCTCAGGGTCGTTCTTTTCAGCGAGTCAAAAAATGTAAGGATATGAGACCTAAGCATGGGGTCCAGAACTTCAATAAACGGTCCCCACTTCTTATAGAACAAATGAGCATGCTTGTCCACATCGTAAAAGGCAGATTGTCTATCATAATACATAGTCGACTTCACCATACCCAGAAGTTGCTCTAGTCTGGGGGGGATCTATGGATCCATTGCGTCAGAATGGCCTTCTTTGCCAGTGTGAGAAACACGTAAAGGATGGGAGGCAATGAGAGGATCTCAGCCGGTAACTCCCCATAAGAGAGATGCAAACCCAGCAGTGCCTTAGGTGATAAGGGGAGACGCAACCCAAATTTACTGTTTAAATACCATAAAATTTTATTCCAAAATCTTTGTATCTTGGGGCAACTCCAAAATACATGCATCAGGGTTGCATGGGGTGCTCTGCATTTAAGACATTGTCCTGAATCCAAAGGCACCATATGACTCCTCTGACTAGGGGATATATATGCTCGGTTTAAAATTTTTACATGGATCTCCTATAGGTTCGAGGAGTGTAGAGCTTTAAAAATACCTGGTAAAGGGCGGAAAAAATCAGTTAGGGACCCTTGCATAGAGAGGTCTACCTTCCATTTTTCGAACATCTGACTCCATAACTTATCCACAACACTAGAGAGAAGGTCCCAATATAACCATTTTGTTTTATAGGGTAGCTTAGCAGTCCGAGTGAGTAAGGAGGTGAGGGAGTCAGAACCACCGGGGTGGAGTAATGGGTCAGGGAGGGATTGTACATAATGTCTAACTTGGAGATACATGAAGAATTCCGATCAATGCACACCATACCTCTCCACCAGCCCAGAAAAAGAATACACCAAACCTCCAGGATCAAAAACATCTCTGATGCTACTGATTCCCTTAGTCCGCCACACCTCGAATTTTGCATTCTCCAAGGGAGGGGTAAAACAAGGGTTCCCACAGATAGGAATAAAATCAGTACGGCCAAAATGCCTGTGCAGTGCTTTATTAATTATTTTCCAAGCAATATAAGCGTCCCAAAATAATATATTCGTTTTCGCTTGTGAAGGGAGCAGGGTGAGCGGAGTGTGTAACAAGGCCTTCAAGTCATAAGGTGACACTAAAGCCTGCTCAATGTTATAATTTGTGTATGTGGTTTTTGCCGTAAGCCAGTCATTTATATATCTGAAAGCCACCGCCCTAGAGAAAGTAAGCAGATCCGGGATCGCAAGGCCCCCCTCCTCCCTCCGCAACTTAAGTTTAGCTAATGCTATTCTTGGTTTTTTATTTACCCACAGGAATTTTGTGCACATTTTATCATAAACAAGTGCATCCTCTCTGGAGAGTTTAATGGGCAGTAACTGGAGCGAATAAGAGATCTTTGGGAAAATAATGCTCTTGAGGACCGCCGCGCGGCTTAGCAAAGATAGAGGGAGCGCTGACCATGATTGGAGCTGGGTAGAAATAGCCTGTAGTATGGGTGTAAAGTTCATCTTGTAAAGATCTGTTAAATCGGGTGGTAAATAAATCCCAAGATACTTCAATTTAGTTTTATTAAAAGTAAATTGGGAGAGGAGAGGGAGGGAGGACATATTAAGTGCTGTCTGACTCAGAGGGAGTAGTTCGGATTTTAAAGTATTCACCTTATAACCAGCAAAGAGGCCGAATTCTCGAATTTATCCCATTATGGCTGAGATGGAGACTTCAGGGCGGGATATAAAGAGTAACATATCATCTGCAAATAAGCTTATTTTAAGTTCCTGGTCATAAATTGAAATACCTGAGAATGAAGGGAGCCCTCGCAGCACCAGAGCTAGAGGTTCTACAGCCAGCACAAATAATAGGGGCGATAATGGGCAACCTTGTCTGGTGCCCCTTCCCAACCGCACAGGATCCGAGAGAAATCAATTACATAGGATACGAGAACTCGAATTGGAGTACAAAGCCCGCAGCACACCGGCTAGGCCCGACTGGAACCCAAACCTCGCCAGAGTGGTATATAAATGATCCCAGCTCACCAGATCAAAGGCCTTTTCGGCATCAAGCGAGAAGAGAAAATGTGGGTCCACATTCCCCGTGTGGCCCAGCCAGTGCGCCGCCGCCAGTATCTTGCGAATATTACTAGTGGAATGTCTCCCAGAGATAAATCCCGTTTGGTCGGGGTGGACCACAGAAGGGAGGAGGGGTTTCAGTCTGTCTACGAGAATCTTGGTAAACAATTTATAGTCTACATTTAAGAGCGAGATCGGTCTATAGGACCCACGGAGTTGTAAATCTTTGCCTGATTTAGGTAAGAGACGTATAAAAGCATCATTAAAATATGAGGGTATTTTATGAGATATTAGGATGACATTAAAAAGGGAAGTAAGGGGGGGATCAATTTTGCAGAGAGCAATCAGTAATATTCCCCAGAGTAGCCATCCGGCCCCTGGGATTTTAAGGGTTTCAGGTGTTTAATGGCCTTCTCAACCTCGGACTCTGTTATGAGTGAGCAGAGACGTTCTGTCAAAGAAGGATCCACCCGGGGTGGAGATATAGAATCCCAGAATGACTGTTTAGCATTCTCATTAACAGAGGAGGTTTCATAAACAGTAGCGTAAAAATCTGATAGGACTTTCGCTATGTCTTTAGATTTAGAAGCTAGAGTGCCATCTGATTGTTTAAGTGGATGAATGAGAGAATTAGAAGTAGATCCTTTCAATAAGTGTGATAACAATTTGCCTGTCTTATTACCAAAACGGTAAAATCTATGATTCTTATGAAATGTGTGTTTATCTCCCAACGCCTGCAGAACTGCATTAAAAGCCACTTTAGCATCCAAATATTGGGATTTTATAGCGAGGGAGGGGTTCTGTTTGAATCTCTGATAGGCCTCAGTCAGTCGCTGTTGTGAGTTCTTAAAAGTAGAAGCGAATGTCTTTTTCCTTCGGGAGACATATTCAATGAGACGTCCCCTAATGACCGCTTTAGAGGCCTGCCAGAAAACCAAAGGATCATCTCGCACCCTTTGGGCATTAGTAGCGGAGTAGTCATCCCAAAATGACTCCAGGTCCTTACGAAATTCTATAGAGGAGGAGAAATCTGTGGGAAAACGCCAGCGCCTAAAGGAACCTACATCTACCTTAGTGGACATGGAAGCCCAAACAACAGAGTGGTCCGACAATGCCATTGGTTCAATAGAGGAATCAAGGGCATGTAGAACCAGGGAATCAGAGACCATCAAGTAATCGATCCTGGACAGGGAATGATGGGCAGCGGAGAGGCAGGTGTATTCCCTATCCGTGGGGTGTAAAAATCTCCAAATATCTGATACCTGGAGCTGTTGCTCCATATAAGGGATGCCAAAGTTAGGGCGATTACGGGTAGAGGTGGAGGACTGAACATCCATACACTTTGAAGCAATGACATTAAAATCACGCCCTATAATCAGGGATGAGGTGGAATAAGGATATAAGGCATTAAGCAGAGAACGAAAAAAGGCTTTTGAATACTGATTAGGAGCATAAACCGTACACAGCACATATCTAGCATCCCAAATGGTCACTTCTAAAATAAGATACCTGCCTGCCGGGTTCACCACAGAAGAGACCACCTCCAATCCCAAGGAGCGCCTAGCCAGGACGAGAACTCCTCTGGCCTTCGAAGAGTAGGGAGCATCAGCTGCAACACGCCAGCCGAGCGTGCCTAATTTCTGAGCCTCTGGGGAGAGGAGGTGGGTCTCCTGCAAGAAAACCAGATCTAAACGCAGCTTGTTAAGATACAAGAGTATTTTCTTCCTCTTTATAGGGGAGTGGATACCCCCAACATTTCACGTAGCCACCTTGAAACTAGACATTAAATCACAAATCTAATGGTATAAGCTTCCCTCCAATGGAGAGAGGGCCCGCCATCAGGCTTCCAGAAGGAAACCAAGTAGTAGTAACAATGTACACTCAACAGGAACAGTAACCTAATATCAAAACCCAAGGACACATTAGGAGGGGAGGGAGGGGGAGACACAAGACAACAAGAAAAACAACAAACAATATAACAGAAACACCAAACATGTGTCATAGATATCCAATATGGACTTCACAGTGTGAACAATGCAGGTTGATAAAGCAGTGAGTATTTAGGCTCCTAGCCTCAACCACTTATCAGATAAGAGGTATAAAATCAATACCGCAACCAATTTAAGAACTAGATAACTAAAAACATATGGGGCATAGATATGATCTCGAGCCCGCAGCAGAAGGAAAGGGAGGGGGGGGAGGAAGGGATGGAGGCCCCTTCATAAGAACCATCAGTTGCACCATCTACTTGTATAAAGTGCAGGTTTGGCATCCACCGGGTGATGGGAGGGGAGGGGAAGAAGGAGGGGAGGGTGGGGGGGGTTGGGAAAGGTAGATTCCGGGCCATAAGTCCAGCATCAGAGTAGGAATCCGGACACACAGTTAAAAAGCCTAAGTCGACAGGCATTCAGGGCATGACAGCTGAATATATAGATTAGCTCTCTTCTTCTTCCATCCTATTATTTCCCTCCGATAGGAAACTCTCAGCATCTGCAGGTGTGGAGAAGCCTTTAAAGGAGTTTCCATCAAAGATTCGTAAGCGTGCAGGGTACAACAGCGCAAATTTACGACCGGCCGACACCAGTGATGAACATATGGGTGTAAAAGCTTTCCGCAGCCGTGTTAATTCCGGGGAGTAGTCCTGGAACAGTAATAGTTTATTCCCGTCCCACGAGATATCCCTGAGGCGACGAGATGCCGACCACAGCGCTTCCTTATGGAGGAAATTAAGGCACTTAAATAGGACCGCACGCGGTCTAGAGCCGGAGCACGTTCTACGACTAGGTCTGCACACACTTCCTGTACATCCAGGAGTTCGGGTAGCGTGTGACGCAGAAATTTGTACAACTCAGGGCCACGAATGGACTCAGGCTAGCCTATGAGGCGCAGATTACATCTGCGCGAGCGATTCTCCAAATCATCTAATTTCGCCCAAACCTGCGTATCAGATTTCTGTAGACTGGCCACAGTGTCTTTTAAATCAGCTACATCTTGAAAATTAGAGCCTGCAGTTTGTTCCACATGTGCCAGCCTCTTAGTGAGTTGCTTATATTGGCTTTTTATATCTAGCACTGCTTGCTGTAATGCAGCTGCCTGTGTTTGAGCTTGCTCCTGTAATAAAGGTTGCACTGTCTCCTTAACAGCCCGCATAATGGCCCTCATTCCGAGTTGATCGGTCGCAAGGCGAATTTAGCAGAGTTACACACGCTAAGCCGCCGCCTACTGGGAGTGAATCTTAGCTTCTTAAAATTGCGACCGATGTATTCGCAATATTGCGAATACTAACTACTTAGCAGTTTCAGAGTAGCTCCAGACTTACTCTGCCTGTGCGATCAGTTCAGTGCTTGTCGTTCCTGGTTGACGTCACAAACACACCCAGCGTTCGCCCAGGCACTCCCACCGTTTCTCCGGCCACTCCTGCGTTTTTTCCGGAAACGGTAGCGTTTTCAGCCACACGCCCCTGAAACGCCGTGTTTCCGCCCAGTAACACCCATTTCCTGTCAATCACATTACGATCGCCGGAGCGAAGAAAAAGCCGTGAGTAAAAATACTTTCTTCATAGTAAAGTTACTTGGCGCAGTCGCAGTGCGAACATTGCGCATGCGTACTAAGCGGATTTTCACTGCGATGCGATGAAAAAGAACGAGCGAACAACTCGGAATGAGGGCCAATATCAGCAAAGGATAAGGCAGGGTTTAGTGAGGCACTTGGTGCTGTGTCTATGGCAGGAACCTTGCTGGGTTGTTTTTGTACCTGTAGTTCCACGGAATGAGCAGTGACTGAATGTCCAGGATTAGTAGCAGCTGCAGTGGCCATCTTGGATGTGGCAGGTCTGTCCCCGTCCCTTCCCGATTTCTGCTGCTTCTGAGGCATGCTACCGGCCAGGTACCTCTCCATATAGAGGAGGGGGGACCCCCAGGAGGCTTGAGGGGGTTAGTGGTTGCGGTGGGGTTGCCTAAGGAGGCAATACGCCGGGTATATAAGCGGCGGGCACCGGAGCTTGAGAGGAGCGCGGCTACTCCATGCGCTGCCGGAACCGGAAGTCACCTTTCAATTAGTTACACCCATGTGAGAGACCTGTGTTTGCTGGGTGTGTAGGCCAGTTGGAGATTACCCTGTCTGTACCATAAGACTGCAATCTCCCAGAGTCAATGATTTTAATGAAATAGCTCCTTTTCTTTGAATTTGTACTTTTTAGTCTGTTTTAGTAATGTAGTGAGGGGGGAGGGGCGTCATGGGGTGGCCAATTTTGCTGTTCCTAGGGGCGGCCTGACCCTTAAATCCACCACTGACCGCCCGCAACTATATATTAAACCTCCTCTCTCTCCACAATTTCCTCCTTCTTTTCTGATCACTGCCTCAACTCTATCCTTGCCACTTTCTCTCACAATAGCCTTCAAGCAGTGGCGTAACTACCGAGGTTGCAGGGGGTGCAGCTGTTATGGGGCCCTGGCTGCTTCCAGGGCCCAGAGCGCCCCCTGCACCCTGGCACTGGGTACCTCTGAGGCCCGCCGCTCCCCCTTTATCCCCGGCCAAAGGAAAGAAACAGCAACGGAAAACATTGTCCCAGCCTGTGCAGTTCGCTCTGCCCCGGCCCATACCTGGCCATCAGCAGCGAGCACAGTGCCACGATTCGCAGGTATTTAGGGGGCGGGATCTAATGTTGTGAAATGGCCACACCCATCAGTAGCATGTGCAGTGTGCAGTAATCAGGTAATGTCTCTTCTGCTCAGTTCCCCCCTCCCCCTCTCTCTCCTGCTCATTCTTCCCCTCTCTCTCTCTCTCTCTCTCTCTCCCTCTCTCCTGCTCACTTCCCCTCCCTCTCTCCTCTCTATCTCCCCCTCTCTAACTCCTACTCACTCCTACTTCACATTTCTCTCTCCCCCTCTCACTCCTCCTCCCTCTCCCCCTCTCTCACTGCTGCTTACTCCCACTCCCCTCTCTCTCCTGCTCACTCCTCCTCCATCACTCCCCCCTCTCTCACTCCTGCTCACTCCCACTCCCTCTCTCTCTCCTCCTCACTCCCCCTCCATCTCCCACTCTCCCCTCTCTCTCTCTCCACCCTCTCTCTCCTGCTCACACTTCCTCCCTCTCTCTCCCCCTCTCTCCTGCTTACTCCCTCTCACCTGCTCACCCCCTCCCCTCTCCCCCCTCTCCTGCACAATCCCCCTCCCTCTCCTGCTCACTCCCTCTCTCTCCCTGACATTGTCTCTCTCTCTTCCTATCTCTTTCTGACGCTCTCTCTCTATGTCACTCTCTCTCTCCCTGATGCTGCCTCTCTCTCTCTGACACTTTCTCTCCCTGACACTCTCTCTCTCTCTCTCTCTCTCTGCCTGACTCCCTCTATCTCCCTCTCCTTCCCTCCCTAACACTCTGTCTCTCTCTACCGCTCACTCCCCTTCCTATCTCTCCCTCTCTGGGACACACTCTCTCTCTCTCTCTCTCTCTCTCTCTCTCTCTCTCTCTCTCTTCTCTCCCCCTGACACTGTCTCTCCCAACCTTACATGGTCTCTTCCTCTCTCTCCTCCTGACACCGTATTTCTCTCTTGCACGCACTATCTCTCTTTCTCTCTGACAATGTCTCACTCCCTCATTCTCCCTGACACTGTAATTTCATCTCTCTCTGACACTGTATCTCACTCTCTCTCCCTGACACTGTTTCTGTCTCCCTGACACTTTCTCTTCCTCCCTGACACTCTCTTTGCCTGACACTACCCCCCTCTCTCTCTCTCTTAATCAAATAACAGTGCAGGAAGAACGAAGCACCAGGCGGGCGCCCAGTTTCCTCTACGGACTACGAGAAAAGGATTTACCGGTATGTAATTAAAATACTATTTTCTCTTACATCCTACCTAGAGGACACTGAGAATCCACTTAATACCATGGGGATGTACCAAAGCTCCCAAACCGGGTGGGAGAGTGCTGAGGTTCCTGCATAACTGATTGACCAAACTGAAGGTCCTCAGAGGCCAAAGTATCGAACTTGTAGAACTCAGAAACATGTTCGAACCTGACCAAGTAGCCACTCGGCAGAGCTGTAACGCCGAGACACCCCGAGCAGCTGCCCAGGTACAACCCACGACCTAGTAGAGTGGGCCTGTACAGATTTTGGGACCGGCAAACCTTCCATGGAATAAGCATGCTGAATAGTGAGCCTGATCCAGCGTGCAATGGACTGCTTTGAAACAGGACACTCAATCTTATTGGGATCATAAAGAACAAACAGTGAGCCCGATTTTCTGTCACAAGCTGTTCGCTCTACATACACCTTCAAAGCCCTCACAACATCAAAGACTTTGAAGTAGCAGAGGTGTCGGTGCCAACCGGAACCACAACAGGTTGGTTGATGTGAAACGCAAACACCACTTTAAGAAGAAATTGCTGATGAGTTCTGAGTTCAGCTCTGTCCTCATGGAAAATTAAGTAGGGGCTTTTTATGAGACAAAGCCCCCAGCTCTGACACACATCTAGTTGAAGCCAAGGCCAACAGTGTGACGGTCGTCCACGTAAGATATTTTACGTCCACATCCTGTAACGGTCTAAACCAGTCTGATTGGAGGAACTGCAGCAACAAATTGAGATCCCAAGGTGCCACGGGAGGCACAAAGGGGGGTTGGATGTGCAGAACACCTTTCAAGAACATCTGGACCTCAGGGAGAGAAGCCAATTGTTTTTGAAAGAAAATGGACAAGGCCGAAATCCAGACTTTTATGGAGCCCAGACGTAGGCTCACATCCACACCTGCCTGCAGAAAGATCAGGAAACATCCCAGATGAAATTCCACTGCAGAACAATTTCTGCTCTCACACCAAAGACATATTTCTTCCAAAGACGGTGGTAATGTTTAGACGTTACCCCCTACCTGGTTTGGATCATAGTCGGGATAACCTTGTTAGGGATCCCTTTTCCTGGTAGAATCAACCGTTCAAGTTCCTTGCCATCAAATGTAGCCGCGGTAAGTACTGATAGATGAACGGGCCCTGTTGCAGAAGATCCTCACAAAGAGGAAGAGGCCACGGATCTCGAGGAGTATCTCCACAAGGTCCGCGTACCAGGCCCTTCTTGGCCAGTCCGGAGCAATGAGTATTGCTTGAACCTATTCCTTTTTTAATCTTTTTAGAATTCTTGGGATCAGAGGAAGTGGAGGAAACACGTACATCATCTGATAGACCCATGGAGTCGTCGGAGTGTCTACCGCCACTGCCTGTGGGTCTCTCGACCTGTAACAATACCGCTTGAGCTTCATGTTGAGATGAGAGGCAATCATGTCGATTTGTGGATATCCCCACGACATGTCAAGCACCTGAACACTTCCGGGTGAAGGCCCCACTCCCCCGGGTGCAGGTCGTGTCTGCTGAGGAAGTCTGCTTCCCAGTTGTCTACTCCCAGAATGAAGACCGCTGACAACGCCACAGCGTTTCTTTCTGCCCAGAGGAGAATTTTTGACACCTCTGACATTGCTGCTCTGCTTTTCATTTCGCCCTGTCGGTTTATGTACGTCACTGCCATCACATTGTGGACCTGAATGGTTTGATCTTGAAGAAGATATGAGGCCTGCAGAAGGGCGTTGTATATGGCCCTGAGTTCCAGAATGTTGATTGGAAGGACGACTTCCTGACTTGACCATCTTCCTTGAAACTGCACCACCTGGGTGACAGCTCCCCGACCTCCGAGACTTGCGTCTGTGGTTAACAGAATCCATTCTGAATTCCGAACCTCTGACCCTCGACGACGTGAGAAGTCTGTAGCCACCACAGAAGGGAGATCCTGGCCTTTGGCGACAGACGGATCCTCTGGTGCATGTGAAGATGCGCTCCGGATCATTTGTCCAACAGATCGAGCTGGAAGGGTCTTGCGTGAAACCTTCCATATTGAAGCGCCTCGTAAAAGGCCACCATTTTCCCCAGAAGGCGAATGTATAGATGCACCGATATCCAGGTTGGCTTCAGGACATCCCGAACCATCGACTGGATTACCAATGCCTTTTCCAACGGAAGGAACACCTTCTGGGACTCTGTGTCCAGTATCATTCCCAGGAATGGAAGCCTCTGTGTTGGCTCTAGGTGAGATTTCGGAAGGTTCAGAATCCACCCATGATCCTGGAGAAGTTTGGTTGAGAGATCAATGTTGTACAGCAACCTCTCCCTGGATGGCGCCTTTATCAGAAGATCATCCAGGTAGGGAAATATATTCACTCCCTGTTTGCTGAGTAGAAACATCCTCTCTGCCATCACTTTGGTGAACACCCTCGGTGCCGTGGATAGACCAGATGGCAGGGCCTGAAACTGGTAGTGACAGTCCTGCAGTGCAAACCATAGATAAGCCTGATGAGGCGGCCAGATCAGAATGTGAAGGTAAGCATCCTTGATATCCAGAGACAGTAGGAATTCCCCCTCCTCCAAACCTGAGATCACCACTCTCAGAGACTCCATCTTGAACTTGAACACTCTTAAGGACTTGAGATTCAGAATTGGCCATACCGAACCGTCCGGTTTCAGTATTACAGACAAGTTGGAATAGTATCCCTTGTTTTGCAGATGAGGTGGAACTGGAACAAAGACTTGAGTCTGTACCAGTTTTTGGATGGCATGCTGTAAAATTATACTTGCCTCTTGTGAAACTGGTAAGCCTGATTTGAAGAATCTGTGAGGTGGGAGCGCTTGGAACTCCAGTCTGTAGCCCTGGGAAATGAGATCTATGACCCAGGGATCCTGGCACGAACTTGACCAGATGTGACTGAAGAATTTTAGTTGGGCTCCCACCTGACAGCCTTCCAGGCATCGCGGTCCACCATCATGCTGAAGGCTTTAAGGAAGAAGAGACTGGGCTCTGTTCCTGAGCTGGTTTGCGTGGTTTACCTCTTGCGCCTCTGGAGGCCGTAGAAGCACCTCTGGATTTGCCCTTAAACTTGGCCATCCGAAATGACTGTAAACTTGAAGCTGAATAAGCTTTCCTGGCTGGGGGAGCTGAGGAAGGAAGATATACGTAGACTTACCCGCTGTAGCTTTGGAGATCCATTAGCTCATCTCCTATAAGGCCTCTCCTGTGAATGGTAGGCCTTCCACGCCTTTCCTGGAGTCCGCATCAGCAGTCCACTGGCGTAGCCACAAGCCCCTGCATGCTGACACTGCCACAGCGGTGGTGCGTGCATTAAGCAAGCCTATCTCTTTTATGGCTTCCACCATAAAGTTTGCAGAGTCCTGTATATGCTGCAGGAGTAAAACAACATCCCTCTTAGACAAGGAATCTAACCCCTCCATTAGGTTACCTGACCATTTAGCAATGGCTTTTGTGATCCACGCACATGCAATAGTGGGTCTCTGGGCCACCCCAGCAGCTGCGTACAATGATTTGAGTGTAGTCTCAATTTTACGATCAGCCGTATCTTTTAGGGAGGCTGCATCAGGGACAGGCAATACAATTTTTCGAGACAGCCTAGAGACTGATGCATCCACTATTGGTGGATTTTCCAATTTTTTCCTATCCTCCAGAGGAACAGGAAAAGATGAGAGCAACCCTTTAGGGATATGAAATTTTTTATAAGGATTAACCCACGGTTCTTCAAACAGGATATTCAATTCCTTTGACACAGGAAAAGGGACTGAGGACTTCTTTTTTACATTAAAATAAGATTCCTTAAACTCCTCTGACACCTTATCAGGAATTTGCAGAACATCTCTGATAGCCTCTACAAGACAGAGTAGCATCCTTCTCCCCTCCAAATCCACCTCACCTTCCTCCATGTCTGACCCTTCAGCGTCAGACTGCAGGATATGGGCCAGAGATCGTTTTTGTGGACAAATGTGAGGGGATTGAGATGCTGGTTTGGGGATTGAGTCTCTATTCATAAACTCATCCACAGTCTTAAGTATTGCAACTCTTTCTCATTGCGGGATAATTTCGTAAAAATATTGGAGATCATTCCTTTAATGGAATTAACCCACTCTGGTACAGCCCCGCTATTCTGGGAAGGTGCACTGCCCTGAGTACCCAGTAGTGAGCCCCCTGGTGAAGAGGAACACTTTGCTGGGAAAGAAACACACTCTTTGCCTGACATAATGTAAATGTGACAGCACACACACACACAGGAAAAGGTTAAACACAATTAACCCACAAAGAGCCCTTCAGGGAGACACAGAGTTATTTGGAGCCAGCCCCCACCGCACCTTATCACTAATGCCAAGCTTAGACGGGTCACAGACTAAGTACCCTGATAGGGGACTTAGTACACTAACAATCGCTCCACCCCCCCTGCTATGACCCTATGGTACCACTGAGGTAAACTAGGGTCACTCCAGAGGAGCTGCGCGTCCCTGTCAGTCAGCGTCTGTGTCCACTGCAGAGGGAAAATGGCGCTGGAGAGATGCTGGATCTGCTCATAGTGAAGGCCCTGACCCCTCAATGGCGCGCGGTCTTCCTGCTTTTTTTATGCTGGCTGAGGTAATCTGGTGCTTAAAATGGAGAGAAAACCGTTTTAAAGGCTGTTTTTGCCAGTGTGGGTACTGTGTATAGTGTACTGAGACGCAGCAATGTACTGTGTCTGGAGACGCATTCCGATCCGGTTAGAAGCCGTGCGTCTCTGTACCCTCATGCCGGGGTCCCGCTAACCAGGACGCCTGTTTAGTACTCACCACTCTTCATTCTTCTAGCTCTGTTAAAGGTGGCTGCGTGATGCGGGAATGTACGCTCGCCGTGGTGGGGCTTGCGAATAGTTCCCTCAGGAGCTCTGTGTCCTGTCAGAGGGGAACGGGGCCATTAACCTTTCAAGAGGTTGGGCCATTCCCCCCCTAAGTCCCAAGAAGCAGGCAGGCTGGTGCCATCCAGCCATGCCTGAAAATAGGGGCATAGAGGGAGGAGCCAGCCCACACTATCAAATTCTTAAAGTGCCCATGGCTCCTAGTGGACCCGTCTATACCCCATGATACTAAATAGAACCCCAGTATCCTCTAGGACGTAAGAGAAAATAAAATTACTAGTCACGGGAGGGGAGATGGGATGCAAAAAAAAACAGTTTTTTTAACAGGGGAGGTTATAAAATTGTGATATTTGTATTACAAAGGGGACTGGGGGCCTTGTTGTTGTTTCTATGACCAACGGGAGTCTACTGCCAATTGGGGGTGGGAAGTTATTTTATAATGGGGGCCTATGGACACTGGGGGGATGCTTTTTTTAAATAAAATATTTCAATATATTATTAAAAGAGTACCTTTTAATGTTTTTTAAATACAGTAGAAAACAAATGGTTTTGTGAAAAAGAATCTTCAGTTAAGTGGTTGATAAAAATTGTATTTTGCATTTAAAAACCACAGTCAATCCATGTTCTTTTGGAAACACACAATGTAGTAAATTTACCACTAGGTCCTAATGATCGTCTGTCTGTTACTGTTCCATTTCCCTCCTTCTCTGCTTGACCCCTCTCACAGAGCCAGCTGTTACATTCAAGCACTTTTCATGTGGTAGAGCCATAAATTGCCATTGTTAGATTTGGTGGAGTGGTCTGTCTGCGTGGTGAATATGTAAAGATGGTTAACCATGAGCCATCTCTGCTACTCCACACAAGCATTAGGTACAAGTACAAATATTTGATTTGGTCACACATGTAGTAATAAAACTGGAAAGGACCATAATCTATTAATTATGGATTACTATTGGGCATTGCAGACATTTTAGTGCCATGAAATCTGTAATATTGGGCCAATTATCAAATATAATCTGGGATATCTATTACAAATAAACTGCAGTTCATTAAAAACAAAACTATGTACAGCACAAGACTTTCCACATACTAACAAAGACAGTTCCACCATTACAAGTGGGCATACTGACAAACAAGTGCCTATTGTACAGGGAAAATCATATGCAAACAGAGAATTCTGAAATACAGAAAAGATATTGAAGGATAAATAAAAAATGTGTATGCTACTTATTTCCATTTTATTTATTTTGATTTTGAAAAACTGAAACCGTCCAAAACAAATCTTGATAGACCCGGGTAAGAAGAATGCAAGCAAAAGAGATGTTTATGTTAATAGTGATCTTGATTTGCACAAAAATGCTTAGATTTCTCTCAAACGCATATGCCTGTGTGAAGCAAGAGAGTGTTTATGGCACTATAAGGAAGATCATGGTAGTGAATTGTTTCTCTTTTTTTCCTACTTTTTCCACTTTCAAGAAGATTCATATTTTAAATAATATTCAGTTTACATAGTGCCTGCCATCTCCCTATCATCTCCCCGCCTTTAGTGGAGGAGCGGTGGCTGTCACATGGGGAGGCCCCAGTATTCTCACACACTTCACCCGGCTGTCATTTATCAGCTTTGGCTCGTAGCATGGTCCACTTGCTTTGGAACCCTATGTTGGACCCCATAACTTTGGTGTATCGGAGACCGGGATTCCAGTGCTGGTAGGACTTTGCGTGCTGTGCCTGTGTGTTCCTCCTGCCCCCTCCATATTCTGAAGTGCGTGCCTGTGTGTTTTTTGCCTGCTCTGCTGTGCTCTTTGCAGGTAGGTTGCAGTACAGCTGCCTGACTGCTGGCTGCTAATGGGTGCCATGTGAGGTCTGCCCAACCTCTTGCTGGTGGGTTGCCCTACCTCTGTCCGGCCCCTGCCTCTGTCACTTTCCCTCCCCAGATGTGTCATGGTTCCTCCTTCATGTGTGTGCCTAGCATTGGGGAGGGGGAAGGGGGCCATGGCATGTGTGTGGTCCAGGTCGGAGGAGGGCCCTTCCTGTTTTATCTGTACTGGGCTCCATGGTTTCTGATGATGGCCCTGAGTCTCACTACATCCATAGAAAGCAAAGTCTCTACATAATATGCAAATGCTATATGTAGGTAGACTAAAGCTTATACAGTACGTAGACATCTTCCTCCTAAATCATATCTCCCTTCTAAAGAGCAGCTGTAGTAGAGTGTCACTCAGTAGCTGTCTTCCATCCATCAATTATAATTAATCTCATTCTGCATCTGCATAATATATCTAGTTCTCTACTGAGGGAGATTCAAACATGATATGTCCCCTATATAACCTCATTTAATGCACCCAAACCACACTGCAAAACACACTGGGCTTCAAAAATCTATTTAGAACAAGGCAGAAGTGCACCTTAATGTGCAGAGAAGAAGAAAACTCATTGGAGGCCTGATTATGGATCTTATGTTATAATTACAGTATGCATATGAAGTCTGCAGTATATTCCATTTGTATTACATTGAAATGTGACATATTATATAATTTTTTAATGTGTGCGTGTGTGTGTGTTTATATATATATATATATATATATATATATATATATATATATATATATATATATATATCAGGGACCAGGGACGTGCGGTGAGGTAGATGGCTGAGGAGGCACTGACTGGTACCAGAAACAGATTTACGCACAATTTATGAGCCAAGGGGTTTATGTGGCAGTATACACAGGTCAGCAGTATATACTGCTGGAAATTTGGTGAGTTTTGATCAAAGATGTGTGGAAAAGAAAGGCTGCCTCACCTGCCATAGACTTTTTACTCCAGAGTTTTGGTTATAAAAATGATTTGAATAATACAAAGAAGATATTTATAATACATTCTTTGTATTTTTTATATACTTTTGTATAATCAAAACTCTGCTTTAAATGTTAGTATTACAGGAAAGGTTTTGCCTCACCCCACCACACGCCTCGGATATATATACTGATTGGTAGATAGATAGATAGATAGATAGATAGATAGATAGATAGATAGATAGATAGATAGATAGATAGATAGATAGATAGATAGATATTACAAATTCTAAACCATATTATATATTCTTTAATGAAAAAATTAATAAATTGAATGAATACATTAATTGTTTAATATTACCCTTGTTTATAGGCTGCTAACTAGTTGTACATTATATATAAATTATATATATATATATATATATATATATATATATATATATATAATTTAATAATTTAAAGTAACATACTAGTTAACAGTAATTCCCTTTGGTTTCAATTCTACCACATAACTATAAAAAGATTGTACAATATAATTTGTAGGTGTGATACTTATCATTACCTGAGTATTTTATAACAGCATTTAAACAGTTAAACCTGAAATCATGCCAAACAGCCTTGATAAAGTCCTCATTCCAGACAGTTTTACTTTCTTAAGATGGAATGTGAATACCTTTTGCCCATGGGTTGAAAGAGTTCTTAGGGCAATTCCTCACCCTTCAAGTCCCTTATGAATTGTTCTTTATTTCCCTACACGCAGACATCTTCCCGAGTTCTCATTCAGTGTGTAGTTTGTGGGTCTGCCAGTGGAGTAAGGTGCATAAGGCTTTCTTTGTTTATGTGGACAGAGTAGTACAATATGCTTGCTTTAGATAAAGCCTTTTTTCCCTGTTCATCAAAGGCATATTTATCAACTCTAAATCCTCCCATTCTTATTCTCTCTTATTTCTTCCTTTGTTCTGTCTTCCTTATTTCTTTTCCATGTATATTAAACTCCAGCATTTAGACATGATGAAGAAACCATTACAATATAATCCAAAAGGGAAATAAAGATGTAATTAAAAGAGCTGCCAATAATTCAGTAACATGTGGAGGCATAGACTTTTCAATGAAATCCAGTTTAGTGTCTTAAAACTTTGAAGTTGCAACCAAGGAATCATTGAACTGGCATATTTTCCGGAAAGCGTAAACAATTGGCACCAAAATAACCAAATTCCTACAAACACAACTAAGAAAAGGATAACTTTTTAGAAACACTTTAAAATATATTAAGAACAAAAATAAGCAATGGATGTTTTTTTCTGTAGGATTGTGGATATCAGGTAAATGTGAGGTAAGATGTGAGCTGTTCTAAGCAGAGATGAGTGAAACTCCAGAAGGTCTATTAAAAATCGATTCATAAAGCTGGATAAAAAATTTTGGTGGCTCAAATTACAAACTTTTATTACCAATTCAACCAATGCAACTCAATACTGATGTTATAAAATGTTTATTATGATGTTGTCAGTGACGTGCGGTGAGGGCAGTGACTGGGGAGGCACTGGTTGCTAACCAACCGCCGCCCCCGTCTCCCCCCAAAAAAGAAAAAAAAAGTGTAGTCCCCCATGCATCACGAAAACCAGCACCAGGCAGAACCAGCCAGGGGGATAATGCCATAGCAGGGGAGAAACTCAGTGTGGGGTCCCCCTGCCATAATATTAAACAGCTCCCCAAACCAGTCAGCCCGGGGCTGGAATTCCTCAGAAAGTGGGGTCCACAAAAAAAGCCCCCCCCCCTACCTCCCGAGCAACAACTCAGCACTGGGCTGATAGCCCAGTGCTATGCCCCGCACCCCTGGTGGCAGTGGGTGCGGGGTTCATTGTATGTTAATATTGTTCTTTACAGGTGGCCTACAGATCCCAGCAAGCCTGCCCCAGCATGCTGGCACTTAGATAACCACAAGTGCCAGCATACCTGGACATAAAGGGCCCGCTGGCACCTGTAGTCTGCCTGTAAAGAAAATATTAACATAAAAACACCACACGTTTAAAAAAAAAAAGTTTTATTATACAGGTTCTTCACCTGGGAGAGGTGGCCTTTAAGCTCTTTTTCATGGCCGCCGCCTTCCCAGGGCTTCCAGCGTCTTCACCTGAGAGGCGGCGGCCTTTAAGCTCTTTTTCATGGCTGCCGCCCATCCAGGACTTCTAATGGATCTTCAGTTTTCAGGAGCTTTTCACTGCTCCTCCTCCGCCATCGGACTGACAGCCGCTGCCTCGCGCTGACTTATATAAGTCAGCCAGAGGGGGCGGGGCGATGATGCGGTGAGACGTGATTGGCTCTCTGTGGCCATCTTGAATTTCAAAAATTGGTACCGCTCCGCTGCCAAACTCTACAGAATGGCAGGCAGGGATCTCAGATCCCTGCCTGCTGCTAATGCTATCACCTCCGCTGCCACTGATATCCGCTCCTCTGCAGCACCCCACTGCCCACACCTCCGCTGCGCCCCCGCCGCATTCGCCCGCACCAACAGTGATGACAGTAGATTCAGTGATGGATCCGCTGGCCAATCAAATCTGGCCTCACTGACAGGGGCGTGCTTTCATGGGTAGAAAGCACGTCCCTGTATCAAGACGGAACTTTAGTAGGTGCCGCTTTACAATAGATTTTCAATGGGCTTTTACAGCCCGCGGCATGGCCCCAACCCCCGCTACAGCCCCATTCCCATTGACAATGGGAGACACCACTGTCGGTACCACCAAACCCATTTTAACTGCAAAAATTATTAAATTAATATAAAGGAGATACTTATGACCAGGGCCGGACTGGGACAAAAAATAGGGCCTGGCATTTTTGAAGCACACAGGCCCACCTCTGTGACTCCTCCCCTTACTATTCCTGACTCCTCCCACTTATTAGTCTATGCTCTTACAAATATAATTAATATTCTAACAACATACAAGCGTACATCATTCTCTATTAAAATACACACAACCAGTGGTTGAAGTGGAAATTTTTAAGTGGGGGTATGGAAATGGCAAGTTTTGAAAAGGGGGCGTGGCCACTCAAAGGGGGCGTGGCCTTCAGTGTAGTTTACCACACCATACACCCCTTATACGCATTATGCACCACAATAGTAGGACCCCTTATACTATCTAGTACTGGTGTCTCTTTCACATTATACCACACAGTATGAGCCAAAATTCACATTATAGCACCCGGTATGAGCCGAAATTTACATTATAGCACCCGGTATGAGCCGAAATTTACATTATATGCCCCCAATAGTGCAGTGCCAGATCCACAATTGCCCCCACAGTGCCAGGTATACAATTGCCCCCACAGTGCCAGGTATACAAATGCCCCACAGTGCCAGGTATACAAATGCCCCACAGTGCCAGGTATACAAATGCCCCCACAGTGCCAGATCCACAAATGCCCCCACAGTGCCAGATCCACAAATGCCCCCACAGTGCCAGATCCACAAATGCCCCCACAGTGCCAGGTATACAAATGCCCCACAGTGCCAGGTATACAAATGCCCCACAGTGCCAGGTATACAAATGCCCCCACAGTGCCAGATCCACAAATGCCCCCACAGTGCCAGATCCACAAATGCCCCCACAGTGCCAGGTATACAAATGCCCCCACAGTGCCAGATCCACAATTGCCCCCACAGTGTCAGGTAATACACTGTGGATCTGACACTGTGGGGGGCAATTGTATACCTGACAGGTATACAAATGCCCCCACAGTGCCAGGTAAACAATTGCCCCCACAGTGCCAGGTATACAAATGCCCCACAGTGCCAGCCAATTGCCCCCACAGTGCCAGGTATACAATTGCCCCCACAGCAGCCAGTGCTGCAGCTGCTTACCGCTGCTGCACTGCTGCTGCTGCTGCTCCTCCTCCGGGCTCCGGCTGTGAGGGACGGGCGAGTCAGGAGAGGAGAGCGCCCGCCAGCGCGGCTGTATCTGGCGCGGCGGCGTATAGCGGACTTCGTTCAAACCAGCCGCCGGTTCGTGAGCCAATCAGAGCTCGCGGACCGGCGGCTTCTGATTGGATGCCGGTCCGCAAGCTCTGATTGGCTCACGAACCGGCGGCTGGTTTGAAGTCCACTATACGCCGCCATTCATAGCGGCGCTGGTGTGCTCTCCTCCCCTGACAGCTGAGACACGCTGCCGCCGGACTGAGCGGCAGCGTGTCTCAGTGAGCGCTGGACCGGCCCACGTGGCCATCGGCCCTTCTGGCATTTGCCAGAAGTGCCAGATGGCCAGTCCGGCCCTTCTGGCATTTGCCAGAAGTGCCAGATGGCCAGTCCGGCCCTGCTTATGACACAGAAAATGTGTCATAAATATCTTCTTTGTATTATTTTAATCATTAATGACAGGGGAGACACTGCCTCCCCTGACTGCAAGTCCCTGGATGTTGTGAAGCCTATTTATTTAATATTTTGTTTGTGTCTTTTAGGTCAGGCACCCTGTGCAAATGGCTGTGATATAGGACGCCGGCGGTCATAAGACCAACACTGGCACCCCCACATCTACGCAACCTAACCCTCTACGCGCAACCAGAACCTAACTCCCCCCTCCAGCAGGTAAAATGTAGTAGACCCCGGCATATGTTTAGGATGTCAGCGGCCGGGATTCCTGCATCGGCATTCCAAGTGATGTCAATGTTCCGGTGCCAGTATTTTGGCCACATGTTGCAATTTCGGCACTGGGATTTCGAGCGCCAGCATCCCCACTGCCGGCATTTTGACTGCATCCCATGCAAATGCCTGCCTGGCAAACACTGCTTTTTCACTGGGTTCAGATTATGAGTAATTAACGAGCATGCTTCCACTCCATATGTCCTATTTGCAACTGTAACACCTATGGCTATCTGCTGAAGGGAACAAATATAAGATATTATTCCAGTAACAGTATAAATGTTATACACTGGCCAGTCCAGGTGTGTCATTATTTATGGGGAATTAGTTCAACAGGGTAAAGGCCAAATAATAAAAATAATTTGATTCATTTAGCACTTCCCACAGGACTCAAGTCACTTTACAGACATCAAAACATGATACTTTGTTCAAAGGAATTAGAATTTCATCAAGTAAAAAGCCACACAAAAATAATTCAACTAAAACGTAGAGAGTACAATAAGCATGCGGCAGAGTTGGTGCAGACATTTTGGGCAATACATTCCACAGATTGTATATTCCACCCACAGAAGGTACCAGACGAGGCATCCGTCTTGGGCACACTATGTAGTATTACCATGGGTGGAATAGGTTACGCCTACATTGCCCAAATGGGTGGTTGCAGTGTCCTAACGCTAGGAGTAGGGTCCCAACATGACCAGCAGGTCCATGTATTTTTGAGGCATAAATGTTCAATGTCTGTACTGAGTAACATATGTTACCAGCCCTTATTGTATACATTTGTGTCTCCCTCCCAAGCATTAATCCTGCTTGGTCCTATTATGTAGCAAAAGTAGGAAAGTTTGCAACCTATTAGCCAAATGTTGTCAGCCTTACATTTCTGAGATCAGGCAGTAGAAAGCGCATTGCACTGGATCTTTGATCTCCTATATTATGCAAATACTGCTCTAATACTTTTGTCTGTATTTTTATACAACCTTTATTTTGCCTGCTTGTTTTGTGTTTTGCTTGTTTGTCCCCTGCGCGTCTTTGTACTATGCTGTTGGTGCTAAGCTGTTGATTTGGTTGTTCACTATATGTAAATGATAATAATGCAGACCCCTGAGGAAATCAGCATTGTTTGCAACAAAATTTGGGGAACTGGGGAAGCCTGGCCCCATCCAACAGATAGTTAAGAAATTTTGGCAAAGAAAGTTAAGGGATAAAGCTAGAGATATTCGTTTTTCCTGAAATACAAACAAACCTGGACTTAGGGGTTCCACATCAAATTAAGGGGGACATTTACTAAGCAGTGATAAAAGTGAAGAAGTGAGCCAGTGGAGAAGTTGCACAGGTCATCCAATCAGCTACTCTGTAAATTTTCAAAAGTATTCAAATTATAAATGCTATGTCAATGCTGATTGGTTGCCATGGGCAACTTCTCCACTGGCTTACTTCTCCACTTTTATCACTGCTTAGTACATGCCCCCCTAAGTCCTAGTTCGAAATCGAGTTCTGGCTTGGGTCTGTTGTCATTTTGGAACTTGGATTTAAAAACTGAACTCGGGTTTGGATTACATGCAAACAGGTCCAACTTACATGATTTTACGAGTTTTATCTATTTTAAACTGAATTGAAAACCAAATTCAAACCAAAACACTTGATGGTAGTTTTGCCAAAACCAAAACACAATTATTATGAATTAGAATCAAAACCAAAACCTAAGCACGGGGATCCATGCACATCTCTAGAAAAAACACATGTGCTGCTGTATGTCAACACTATTTATGCTAGGTCTGTTGCTAAGAAACTTTACAATATATTCAATTTCAGCTCCCCTTATGTTAGATATACTGTAACTCTAGGAACCTAACAACTTTTTTTGAGGCGTTGAAAAGAACTATGGCACAGTTACTGGGGCACTAACACACTAGGCCAGTGATCGCTAACCTTGACACACCAGCTGTTGTTGAACTACACATCCCCGCATGCCATGCATCAGTTTTAGCATGGCCAAATAACAAAACTGTAGCAGGGCATGCTGTGATGTGTAGTTCAACAACAGCTGTAATGTCAAGGTTCGCCATCACTGCACTAGGCTGTTGTAGGATATGATGAATATGTGCTACAGAGTGACCTAGAAAAAAGTTATACTTTGCTGTTTGTAGCCATAGAGCTTTGCTTGTAGGTGGTGCGTCTTGACAGTCAGATTACGGTTTTACAGAGGCCAGCGTCCATTGGTGAGTAAATGAGGGAGGGACCGAAATAGGATAAAGTCTGTAGTCTGTGTGACTGTTCATGTTTTATTTGTTGGAGTAGTTCTAATATAAACATGTATTGTCACTGATCTGGGTTTCCCATTTTGTTATTGTTCACAAATGAAGAACAGCACTTGGACACTGAATATTTGGTATATATTTGTGGTAAAATGATGCTTCCTCCTTATTTCCTCATCATTTATAAATGTCAACTCCTGTACAACCTACCCCAACCATAAAGATTGCCTGGTACCTGTCATGGATTACTGTGGTTGGTGTAAATTCTAAAGAGGTACAAAATACTGAAAATAATTGTTGATATGTAAAACCCTTCACACCTCTGTTTAAAATAATGAACCTTAGTGTTATGGCTGTTGCTACAGATGGTATTGGGAGGTACTGAAAGAATGTAAAGACTCCAAGATGGTGGAGAGCATCAAAAGCATATGCAATGGAGTCTATAGGTAGAAAAGGTGGGGGGGGATAGCAGTCAAGAGGTGTAGGAAGTGGAGACTACAAAGAAATACAAGTGTCATCCTTAGCAGGGCTGCAACTAGGGTGGCGCATGTTTCCTGGGCACCAGATTTGAGGGGGTGCCCAAAAGCATCTCCATCATTGGAGGATGGGTGCAGGCAAGTGCTGAACATAGGGGTCTATTTGCTAAGCCTTGGATAGTGATAAAGTGGATGAAGTACCAGCCAATCAACTCCTAACTGCAATGTGCGCATATGAGGCTATATCAGTATTATCTTTGAGGAATTACTGTAGGCTAAACCAAAGACAATCTCTAAGCGTAAATGCCATTGAGCTGGTTTGGAAGGACCGGGAACAAAATTTTATTTCTGTTGTAGGAAGTTCAGATTGTTCAGTGATTATGCCTGTAATCTGCAAAAATGTACATAAAATATCCAATTTTGGCATTTCTTCCTCCCATATGCAGGGACAGTTGGGAGGTATATCTCAATTCATACTGTTCTCTTTATGAAGGGGATTGCTGCTAAATGTAGTAATAGTATACACAGCATTGTCCATGTCTTTGAAATGAATGGCAATGGGTCGTAAAAAGCTAAAATGATAGCTACAATTTGTCACAACTGAGGGCCTGAGCTGACGGGAGGCAGCCTCAGTTGTAGGGGCTGAGATGTACCGGAACCTGGGAGGTTGTATCAGACCCCTGGACATGTAAGTAACATGAATAATAACTGCCCGAAGGCGTGACCACGACAACTTAGATAAAAGTCAATGATGTTTATTATGACAACTCCGCAACACAGCAGCAGTAAAAGAAAACGTAAAAGTCAGCAAAGAATAAATACAGTTCCTGGGTACTACAGGATGGCAGGAGCCACAGGGCACTGGTAGTGTGAGATAGTTCTTATGATCTTCTAGATGGAAAGTCCTTACCAGGCCCGACTGCAGCAATGGAGATAACCCAGGATTGTGCCAGCTGGTGTTCCAGGAAAAGCTGGGTTGCTGAAGATAAAACAGCTGCTGTGGATACTGGCTGGAACCAGACTGTTGTTAGCACGGAGTGGATACTGGCTGGAACCAGTTAAATAATAAATGAACTTGGGAGCGATGAAATATGAACTGAAATGTAGAACTTGAGAGCGGAGAAATAATAATACCGGTGGAGAGTGGTAAAGTGTAGAAAGGACACCGGCCCTTTAAGGGAAGCTGTACTCTGCTGGAAGCTGAGCTGGAAGCAGGTAATGTTGTAGCTGGAAACAGATGAATCCACAATGGATTGGAGAGTCAGGCTACACCGCAGGTGGAATGCTGGTGCGGGTCTCTATGGTGGAAGTCTTGAGACAGGAGCTGGAACCTGGAAGACAATCACAGGAGAGAGACAAACAGGAACTAGGTTTGACAACCAAAGCACTGACGCCTTCCTTGCTCAGGCACAGTGTATTTATACCTGCAGCAAGGAAGGGATTGGCTAGGCAATTATGCAGATTATCAATACTGAGAACAGATTGGTGGAAATGATCAGCTGACAGAATCCAAGATGGCTGCGCCCATGCAGACACTTGGAGGGAAGTTTGGTTTGTAATCCATGTGGTAATGAAAACAGTAATGGCGGCGCCGGCCACCGGAGACAGGAGGCGCCAGGCTGACAGATGCACATCCAACCACGCGGACACAGCGGAGGCCGCGGCTGACGTAATCGCCACTCAGACACTCTGCATGCAGAAGTTCAGGGACGGCGGCGGAGGCCGCGGGAGACGCCATGCCAGGTGTAATATGGCGTTTACTGTGACAGCGTCCCAGAGTGACAGGAGAGGATACAGGAATGTACACATCAGGATAACAGATGGGATCCGGTCCTGGAGCGCTGAGCCAGCCTTAGGAGGCATCTGATGGGTAAGAAAAGGCGTCCAGATACCCGGATCGTGACAGCACCCCCCCCTTTAGGAGTGGCCCCAGGACACTTCTTTGGCTTTTGAGGAAACTTGGAATGGAATCTCCGGACCAAGGCAGGAGCATGGACATCAGAAGCATTGGTCCATGAACGTTCCTCAGGACCATAACCCTTCCAGTCAATAAGATATTGTAGTTGACCGTAACGGTGACGTGAGTCCAGGATCTTGGCCACTTCATACTCAACGCCTCGTTGAGTTTGGACTTTCGGAGTTGGAGGAAGTGAGGAATGAAACCGATTCAAGATCAGCGGTTTCAACAGGGAAACATGGAATGTCCTGGGTATTTTTAAGAAGGGAGGCAACTGGAGTCTGTAAGCAACAGGATTGATGACTTGTTCAATCTTGAAAGGACCGATATAGCGAGGTGCAAACTTCATACTGGGAACTCTTAACCTCAAATTCTTCGTGGATAACCATACCCGATCACCCACCTTGAGAGCAGGAACTGCTCGACGCTTCTTATCCGCAAACTTCTTGTACCTGAACGATGCCTTGAGCAGAGCTGATCGTACGCTCTTCCAGATATTGGCAAACTGATGCAAGGTGATATCCACTGCGGGAACAGAAGTTGCTGGAAGCGGTTGGAACTCAGGGACTTTAGGGTGGAATCCAAAGTTAGTGAAGAATGGTGTTGAAGCAGATGAAGAATGATACTGGTTGTTATGACAGAACTCGGCCCAGGGAAGTAATTGAACCCAGTCATCTTGAGAGGAGGACACATAGATGCGGAGGAAGGCCTCCAAGTCCTGATTCACCCTCTCGGTTTGACCATTGGTCTGAGGATGGTAAGCCGTGGAAAACTTTAGCTTGACTTGGAGGACTTGACATAAACTTCGCCAGAATTTGGCTGTGAATTGAACTCCTCGATCTGAGATAATTTCTTCAGGAAGACCGTGGAGTCGGAAGATCTCTTGTATGAATACTTGAGCCAACTTGGAAGCTGACGGAAGACCGGTGAGAGGAATGAAGTGTGCCATCTTGGTGAACCGGTCAACTACCACCCAGATGGTATTGAACTTGTTGCACATGGGTAAGTCTGTAATGAAATCCATCGACAAGTGGGTCCATGGTCGACGGGGAACGGATAGTGGAACCAGTTGCCCCACAGGCGACTGGCGGGATACTTTATGTTGGGCACACTTTGGGCAAGATGCAATAAACTCCAAGACGTCCTTTTTCAGAGTTGGCCACCAATAGGACCTAGAGATAAACTCCAGGGTTTTTTGGATACCTGTATGTCCGGCAAAACGGGAAGCATGGGCCCAATGCATGAGCTTCTTCCTTAGCATCGGCTTCACAAAACTTTTCCCTGATGGGGGCGTAGAGTCCATCCCTACCGTGGAGAATGCCAACGGATTTATAATAGGATGCTTGTCTGAAGACTCTGACTCATTTTCTTGCTCCCATGAGCGGGAAAGGGCATCGGCCTTGCGATTCTGAGAGCCCGGACAGAACTGGAGTTTAAAGTCGAACCTGGAAAAGAAAAGTGCCCATCTGGCCTGACGAGGGTTGAGACATTGTGCGCCCTTCAGGTATAAAAGGTTCTTGTGGTCTGTAAGTATGGTGATTGAATGAGAAGCTCCCTCCAACAGATACCTCCACTCTTCTAGAGCGAGCTTGATGGCTAGCAACTCCTGGTCGCCAATGGCATAGTTGCGCTCAGCTGGGGAGAACTTCCGGGAGAAGAAACTGCAAGGGTGTAAATGGCCATCTTTAGCCCTCTGAGATAACACCGCTCCTACTCCAACGGAGGAGGCATCCACCTCTAAGATGAAAGGAGAGTCGATGTCAGGCTGTTTCAGAACAGGCGCAGAGATGAACCTTTGTTTTAAAAGATGAAATGCTTGCATGGCTTCTTCAGACCACTTGGACGGGTTAGCACCCTTCTTAGTGAAAGCAGTAATAGGCGCCACAATGGTGGAAAAGTCTCGTATAAACTTTCGGTAATAGTTGGCGAACCCTAAGAACCTCTGGACCCCTTTGAGGGTTAAGGGTACCGGCCAATTTTGGATTGCTTGTAGTTTCTCAGGATCCATCTCTAGTCCGGAACCGGACACAATGTACCCTAGAAACGGAATGGACTTGACTTCAAAGACGCATTTTTCTAATTTGCAATAGAGATGATTGACACGGAGACGGGACAGAACCTCTTTAACCCAAAAACGATGTTCCTCTAAATCGTTGGCAAAAATGAGGATATCGTCTAGATAGACCACGACATGACGGTATAGAATGTCTCTGAAGATCTCATTGACAAAATGCTGGAAGACAGCTGGAGCATTGCTCAATCCGAAGGGCATGACGAGGTACTCATAATGTCCGTCACGGGTGTTAAAGGCGGTCTTCCACTCGTCACCCTCACGGATCCGGATGAGATTGTATGCACCTCGCAAGTCCAGCTTTGTAAAGATGGTAGCTCCGCTAACTCTGTCAAAGAGCTCAGTAATCAGGGGTAAAGGATAACGGTTCTTGATGGTAATGTCGTTCAAACCTCTGTAGTCGATGCACGGCCGCAGACCACCATCTTTCTTTTTTACAAAAAAGAAGCCTGCGCCGGCTGGAGCAGAAGAAGGTCGAATGAACCCCTTTGCTAGGTTCTCTTTAATATATTCCTCCATAGAATGCGTCTCAGGCAGAGACAACGGATAAGTTCGGCCTCGAGGTGGAACCTTCCCTGGAACGAGATCAATCGGACAGTCCCATTCTCTATGAGGAGGAAGGATATCAGCAGAAGCTTTACTGAACACATCCGTGAAATCTTGATATGGAGGAGGTGGAACATCAGACGACCTGGGGGAGGAAGAACAGACAGGCAATACTTTAAACAAACATGTCTCAGCACAGGAGGAACCCCATGCCAGGATTTGCGTAGTCGTCCAATCAATTGTAGGATTGTGAAGACGGAGCCATGGAAGGCCCAGGACCACAGGATGTGTGGCTCTTGGAATCACTAAAAAAGAAATAAGTTCGGAATGAAGAACTCCCACTCTCAGACGAACTGGTAGAGTCCTTAAAGAAATAACTGCATCAAAAATTTTGCTGCCATCCACGGCAGTTAAAGAAATGGACGAAGGAAGTCTCTCGGTGGGTAGGGACCACCGTTTAACATAGGCTTCGGTAATAAAATTCCCAGCTGCTCCGGAATCAAGGAGGGCAATGACGTTCCGATAACGTTGAGCAACTTGAAGCGAGACTGGGAGATTACAATCTTGAGGAGATGGAGAGGAGATCATTACTCCTAGCCGGCCCTCTCCTTGGCGAGCTAGGATTTGGAGTTTCCCGGACGTTTGGGACAGGCATTAATGGTGTGAGACGGAGCTGCACAATAGAGACAGAGAGACTCGGAGAGGCGTCTTCGGCGCTCAGCAGGAGTTAAACGGGAACGGCCAAGTTGCATGGGCTCATCTTTAGATGGTGACAGTTGACGAGGAGGAGGAGCAGAAGATTTTGGAGCAGATGATCTTCCACGCTCAGTTGCTCTCTCTCTGAAACGTAAATCAACTTTCGTGCAGAGTGAGATTAGCTCATCTAACTTAGAAGGTAAGTCTCTGGTAGCTAACTCATCTTTAATACGCTCAGATAAGCCATGCCAGAATGCAGCATACAGGGCCTCGTCGTTCCATGCCAGTTCGGATGCCAGGATCTGGAACTGTATCAGATATTGTCCTACAGTACGTGACCCCTGGCGTAAACGGAGAATCTCGGATGAAGCTGAGGTTACCCGGCCTGGCTCGTCGAAGATGCGCCTGAATGTTGACACGAAGGCAGTGTAGGAAGATAGCAGGGTGTCGGACCTTTCCCATAACGGTGATGCCCAATCAAGGGCTGAGCCACTGAGAAGAGAAATAATGTAGGCAATTTTTGTACGGTCACTGGGAAAATTGCCAGGTTGTAGCTCAAACTGAATCTCACACTGGTTGAGAAATCCCCTGCAGAATCTTGGAGATCCGTCAAATTTTGCTGGCGTTGGAAGATGAAGACGTGGAGCAGAAATGGGTAAGGTGGGTGGGGTTATAGCTGGAGTCACTGTGGTTGACGCACCAGACGCGCCTGATCCACGGAGAGTTGTCTGAATCCCATCCAGCCGAGTAGAGAGATCCTGGAGACAGCGGATGATGTGGCCCTGTGCAGCCTCCTGATGTTCTAGTCGGGCTGCCAGTTCTTGCATCGGCCTGGCCGCTTGATCCTGGTCTCCGGCTGGATTCATTAGGTCAGTGCTTACTGTCACAACTGAGGGCCTGAGCTGACGGGAGGCAGCCTCAGTTGTAGGGGCTGAGATGTACCGGAACCTGGGAGGTTGTATCAGACCCCTGGACATGTAAGTAACATGAATAATAACTGCCCGAAGGCGTGACCACGACAACTTAGATAAAAGTCAATGATGTTTATTATGACAACTCCGCAACACAGCAGCAGTAAAAGAAAACGTAAAAGTCAGCAAAGAATAAATACAGTTCCTGGGTACTACAGGATGGCAGGAGCCACAGGGCACTGGTAGTGTGAGATAGTTCTTATGATCTTCTAGATGGAAAGTCCTTACCAGGCCCGACTGTAGCAATGGAGATAACCCAGGATTGTGCCAGCTGGTGTTCCAGGAAAAGCTGGGTTGCTGAAGATAAAACAGCTGCTGTGGATACTGGCTGGAACCAGACTGTTGTTAGCACGGAGTGGATACTGGCTGGAACCAGTTAAATAATAAATGAACTTGGGAGCGATGAAATATGAACTGAAATGTAGAACTTGAGAGCGGAGAAATAATAATACCGGTGGAGAGTGGTAAAGTGTAGAAAGGACACCGGCCCTTTAAGGGAAGCTGTACTCTGCTGGAAGCTGAGCTGGAAGCAGGTAATGTTGTAGCTGGAAACAGATGAATCCACAATGGATTGGAGAGTCAGGCTACACCGCAGGTGGAATGCTGGTGCGGGTCTCTATGGTGGAAGTCTTGAGACAGGAGCTGGAACCTGGAAGACAATCACAGGAGAGAGACAAACAGGAACTAGGTTTGACAACCAAAGCACTGACGCCTTCCTTGCTCAGGCACAGTGTATTTATACCTGCAGCAAGGAAGGGATTGGCTAGGCAATTATGCAGATTATCAATACTGAGAACAGATTGGTGGAAATGATCAGCTGACAGAATCCAAGATGGCTGCGCCCATGCAGACACTTGGAGGGAAGTTTGGTTTGTAATCCATGTGGTAATGAAAACAGTAATGGCGGCGCCGGCCACCGGAGACAGGAGGCGCCAGGCTGACAGATGCACATCCAACCACGCGGACACAGCGGAGGCCGCGGCTGACGTAATCGCCACTCAGACACTCTGCATGCAGAAGTTCAGGGACGGCGGCGGAGGCCGCGGGAGACGCCATGCCAGGTGTAATATGGCGTTTACTGTGACAGCGTCCCAGAGTGACAGGAGAGGATACAGGAATGTACACATCAGGATAACAGATGGGATCCGGTCCTGGAGCGCTGAGCCAGCCTTAGGAGGCATCTGATGGGTAAGAAATGGCGTCCAGATACCCGGATCGTGACACAATTACTTTACAAGATGTTGTAGTTAATTTTAAGTGCATATGTGGTCTATATTTAACAGTGTGGAGCAATTTAGAACATGTACTAGTTTGTATTGTTTTGCTCCAATGTATTGCGATATAGCCAGAGGTTAATGGTTAAGATTGACTGGGTACCAGGTTCAAAAATATGTTTTTTGTTCAAGAAATGGCTACTTAGACTGACTTAACTTGACCAAATTAAGACAGAAAAAAAAACTTTTTCAAAGATTTCCATTAAGGTGCCATACTCTACATGAGAGTATATACAGTATCTCTCATTGCCCTCTTTCTCCATTTCCCTCACTGACCCTTAATATCCCTCTCACTATCCCATCATATTGCTCTCATTGCCCATTACAGATCCCTGTCATTGCCCCTTTCCTCCATATCTATCACCACTCCTCCATATCTCCCACTGCCCGTCCTTAGATCTTACTTTTTGATGTGGGATAGGCTTCCTTTTATAACCTTCTTTGTGGAGTCAGCCAGGCACAATCATGTCTTGCATACTGTTCTGATCTAATGGATGGCTGCCACAAAACACTTCTCTGAACACCTACAGTTTTCCTTTCCTTCCTTCTTCTCTAGACTGCCTACTTATTTTCCCCATTTATTTTCTCCTCTGTTTGTCTCCTCACACCCTGCATAACAATTCCCAAGTGCACTGCATATCTTCTCTCTCTCTCTCTCTCTCTCTCTCTCTCTCTCTCTCTCTCTCTCTCTCTCTCTCTCTCTCATTTACCTTATGTTCTTTTGCACCTCACATGAGATCTGCAGTTGGAATGTATGGAGATATTTTTCATTCACCAATGAAGGAGTGCTACATGCACCTACCACCGTTGCACAGGGCAATGACTGGGTGTCTTGAGGATAGGGGTGTGAAGGCCAGCCTAGCACGTCACCTAGAACTTCATACTTGCTAGTCCATATTTGCCTATTCCTTTTGAATGTCTTGGAGACTTCTGAAATTTCTGGGAGAGTAGACCAGCCTCCAGGTATCTCAGTGAAGTGGGTGGTAAAGTGACTTGATGACCAATGTGTGTGAATTGCATTATCAGGGCATAGCACCTCATTGTACTGATTTTGCAATTCCGTGCACAACAAGCATATGAAGCTCTCACTCCTCTTCAATGTCGAGTGGAGCATTACAAAGTTGGCAGGTCTGATCTAGGCACACCTAATTTGTGATGTAGCCAGGGGGCGTAGCCAGACCTTTGTGGGCCCCATAGCAACATTTTGAAGGGGCCCCCATCCCAATGCTTTTGGAGAGACACTTCTCTGCAGTAGTTAATTTTATTCCCTATAATAATCCCCTAGTTCATTTTATGCCCTATAATAGTGCCCTAGTTAAATTTCTGAACCATAGTAGAGCCTTATTTAATGTTATGCCCCATACTAGTGCCCTAGTTTCTTTTATGAATAGCAGTAGTTCTTAAGTTCACTCTATATCACATTTCAGAGCTGCCAGTACACATTATGCCGCACAGTAACCCCAATTCACATTATGACATATAGTGCACCCCTTTCATATTGTGCCTCATTACAGTGCCCCGGTTCATATTATATAACATTAAAATGCCCTCCAATTAATTTTATACCACACTACAATAAGCAGGTCCAGGGGCATACCTAGATATATTGCAGGCCCCAAGGGAAAAGTTTGAAAGGACCCCTACGTACCACCCAATGGCGAAAAATGTATATAACACATGTAACTATGAGAGGGAAGGTGGGCCCCAGAGCAGCTGCACTGCCTGCACCTATGGTAGCTATGCCCTTGTACATCATATTATGTATTAGTCCTTACACTGTGCTGTACTTTATTCCCTATTGTCAGGATGGTAAAGACAGCAGCAGGTTCACACCCAGCAGAATCCCTGCGGTCCTGGAACTGACTACACATCCATCACCTACTGTATCCAGTGAAAGGGCAACTGGCACAGCATCGCCACCCACAGCGCACATCCCCTGTTTCTCCTCTTCCCCAAGCACTACTTACCTTACACCACCAGACACCAATAATCCAAATGTGTGCAGGGAAGTGTCACGGTCAGAGGCGTCACTCACCTCCTCTGAACCCGGTGCGGCAGTGGGCGCAAAGGGGCCGTGGCTTCGCGGGACGACCCGCCGGAGGGGCGTGGCTTCACAGGAGGGCCGTGGCTAAGCACCCCGACCCCCGTTTTCACGACTCTGGGGGTCCGGGAGTTGCTGCTTGCCCCCGGAGACTAACGTGTCTGCAGTGCCAGCTCCTATATGGTGACAGGAGCCGGGTGCTGCACGTAATGTTACAGTGCAGCACCCGGATCCTGTAACTGAGCAGGAGCCGTCACTTTGGTGTCACCCCTCAGCGGATGACACCCGGGTACGGGCCACACCCTCCACACCCACCTTGTGACACCAGTGGTCACGGTTACTCCTGTCTAGAGCATGAGCCTAAGGTCACCAGATGTGTCTGTATTACACAGACTGTATCAGGCAGTATGTGTATTATGCACCAGGGCCCTCTGAGCTCATTTTCAAACAATTCATTAATTGCTGATTTTAGTCCCTTCAAGCTGAAAAAATAAATAAATACAGAAAAATGCTGATTGTCAAAGTAATCAATTGCATGCATTTGGGCCCTCATTCCGAGTTGTTCGCTCACTAGCTGCTTTTAGCAGCATTGCACACGCTAAGCCGCCGCCCTCTGGGAGTGTATCTTAGCATAGCAGAATTGCGAACGAAAGATTAGCAGAATTGCGAATAGAAATTTCTTTGCAGTTTCTGAGTAGCTCGAGACTTACTCAGCCATTGCGAGCAGTTCAGTCAGTTTTGTTCCTGGTTTGACGTCACAAACACACCCAGCGTTCGCCCAGACACTCCCCAGTTTCTTCAGACACTCCCGCGTTTTTCCCAGAAACGCCAGCGTTTTTTCGCACACGCCCAGAAAACGGCAAGTATCCGCCCAGAAACACCCACTTCCTGTCAATCACAGTACGATCACCAGAACGATGAAAAAACCTTGTTATGCCGTGAGTAAAATACCTAACTTTTGAGTAAAATAACTAAGCGCATGTGCTCTGCGAACCTTGCGCATGCGCAGTAAGCGACTAATCACAATATAGCGAAAATCGGCAACGAGCGAACAACTCGGAATGACCCCCTTAATACCCTGTAGCCTGTAATGTGCAGTGAGATACACATGGTGATTACACACCCTGTATACTATACTGTGCAGTGGGATGCACCTGGTAATTATACACCATGTATACTGTACCGTGCAGTGGGATGCACTACACCCTGTATACTGTACTGTGCGATGTGTGAGATACACCTGGTAATTATACAACCTGCATACTGTACTGTGCGACGTGTGCTACACCTGGTGATTATACTCCCTGTATACTGTACTATGCGACGTGAGATACACCTGGTGATTATACACCCTGCATACTGTACTGAGCGATGTGTGATACACCTGGTGATTATACACCCTGCATACTGTACTGTGCAACGTGGTAGATACACCTGGTAATTATCCCTACTTTATACTGTACTATGCGACGTGTGAGATACACATTGTTATTATACACCCTGTATAATGTACTGTGAGACGTGTGTGATACACATGGGGATTATAAACCCTGTATACTGTACTGTGCGACGTGTGTGATACACCTAATGATTATACACCCTGTATACTGTATTGTGCAACGTGTGAGATACACCTGGTGATTAGACACCCTGTATACTGTACAGTGCGACATGTGATATACACCTGGTAATTATACACCTTGTATACTGTACTGTGCGACGTGTGTGATACACCTGGTGATTATACACCCTGTAAACTGTACTGTGCGACGTGTGAGATACATCTGGTAGTTATACACCCTGTACACTGTGCGATATGTGTGATACACCTGGTGATTATACACCCTGTATACTGTACTGTGCGACGTGCGAGATACACATGGTAATTATACACCCTGTATACTGTACTGTGCGACATGTGAGATACATCTGCTGATTATAAACCCTGTATACTGTACTGTGTGACGTGTGAGATACGCATGGTGATTATACACCCTGTGTACTGTACTGTGCAATGTGTGAGATACACCTGGTAATTATACACCCTGTATACTGTACTTTGCGACCTGTGAGACACACCTGGTAATTATATACCCTGTATACTGTACTGTGCGACGTGTGTGATACACCTGGTAATTATACACCCTGTATACTGTACTGTGCGACATGTGAGATACATCTGATGATTATACACCCTGTATGCTGTACTGTGCGACGTGTGAGATACACATGGTGATTATACACCCTGTATACAGTACTGTGCGATGTGTGGGATACACTTGCCAATTATTCACCCTGTATACTGTACTGTACAACGTGTGTGATACACCTTCTAATTATACACCCTGTATACTGTACTGTGCGACGTGTGAGATACACTTGTTGATTTAACACCCTGTATACTGTACTGTGCGACGTGTGAGATACACTTGTTGATTTAACACCCTGTATACTGTACTGTGCGACGTGTGAGATACACTTGTTGATTTAACACCCTGTATACTGTACTGTGTGACGTGTGAGATACACTTGCTAATTATACACCCTGATACTGTACTGTGCGATGTGTGTGATACACCTAGTAATTACACACCCTGCATACTGTACTGTGCGATGTGTGTGATACGTCTGGTAATTATACACCCTGTATACTGGCCCTCATTCCGAGTTGTTCGCTCGCTAGCTGCTTTTAGCAGCATTGCACACGCTAGGCCGCCGCCCTCTGGGAGTGTATCTTAGCTTAGCAGAATAGCGAACGAAAGATTAGCAGAATTGCTACTAAATAATTATTTGCAGTTTCTGAGTAGCTCCAGACCTACTCCTAGACTGCGATCACCTCAGTCCATTTAGTTCCTGGTTTGACGTCACAAACACGCCCTGCGTTCGGCCAGCCACTCCCCCATTTCTCCAGCTACTCCTGCGTTTTTACCTGGCACGCCTGCGTTTTTTAGCACACTCCCTGAAAACGTCCAGTTTCCGCCCAGAAACACCCACTTCCTGTCAATCATACTACGATCACTCGAGCGATGAAAAAACGTCCCTCAACCTTGTGTAAAACTACCAAGTTTTGTGTTAAATTACTAAGCGCATGTGCGCTGCGTACCATGCGCATTTTCCAAATAATCGCTGCATTGCGAAAAACGTCAACGAGCGAAAAACTCGGAATGACCACCCCTGTTCTGTGCGATGTGTGAGATACACCTGGTAATTATACACCCTCTATACAGTACTGTGTGATGTGTGTGATACACCTGGTAATTATTATACACCCTCTATACAGTACTGTGCGACGTGTGAGATACACATGGTAATTATATACCCTGTATACTGTACTGTGCGACGTGTGTGATACACCTGGTGTTTATACACCCTGTATACTGTACTGTGCAACGTGTGAGATACACCTGGTAGTTATACACCTTGTACACTGTACTGTGCGACGTGTGTGATACACCTGGTGATTATACACCCTGTATACTGTACTGTGTAACGTGTGAGATACACATGGTAATTATATACCCTGTATACTGTACTGTGCGACGTGTGAGATACACCTGGTAATTATACACCCTGTATACTGTACTGTACGACGTGTGAGATACACCTGGTGATTATACACCCTGCATACTGTACTGTGCGACGTGTGAGATACACCTGGTGATTATACACCCTGCATACTGTACTGTACGACGTGTGAGATACACCTGGTGATTATACACCCTGCATACTGTACTGTGCGACGTGGTAGATACACCTGGTAATTATCCCCACTTTATACTGTACTATGCAACACGTGAGATACACATTGTGATTATACACCCTGTATACTGTACTGTGAGACGTGTGTGATACACATGGTGATTATACACCCTGTATACTGTACTGTGAGACGTGTGTGATACACATGGTGATTATACACCCTGTATACTGTACTGTGCAACATGTGATATACACCTGGTAATTATACACCCTGTATACTGTACTGTGCGACGTGTGTGATACACCTGGTGATTATACTCCCTGTATACTGTACTATGCGACGTGTGTGATACACCTTCTAATTATACACCCTGTATACTGTACTGTGCGACGTGTGAGATACACTTGTTGATTTAACACCCTGTATACTGTACTGTGTGACGTGTGTGATACACCTGGTGATTATACTCCCCGCATACTGTACTATGCGACGTGTGTGATACACCTGGTAATTATACACACTGTGTACTGTACTGTGCGATGTGTGAGATACACCTGGTAATTATTATACACCCTCTATACAGTACTGTGTGACGTGTGTGATAGACCTGGTAATTATAAATCCTGTATATTGTACTGTGCGACGTGTGAGATACACATGGTAATTATACACCCTGTATACTGTACTGTGCGACGTGTGAGATACACATGGTGATTATACACCCTGTGTATTGTACTGTGCGATGTGTTTGATACACCTGGTGATTATACACCCTGTATACCTTACTGTGCGACATGTGTTATACACCTGGTAATTATTAGAGATGAGCAGGCTCGGTTCTCAGAGAACCGAACCCTAGCGAATTTCACCATTTGAGTCCGGTTCCGAGCCAGGCTCGGGCTTTCCTGCCTTACTGGGAAACCAGAACGAGGCAAACCGTCATCCTCCCACTGTCGGATTCTCGCGTGGTTTGGATTCCATATAAAGAGCCGCGCGTCACCGCCATTTTCACTCTGGCATTGGAGAGTGTACAGAGAGGCTGTGTCTCCATTCTCTCAGTGTCCGTGTTTTGTGCTGTATTTGTCCAGTCACAGTGTTTGTGTACTCTTGCTGCCATATGTCCATTGCTGCTGTGTTGTGCTGCATCAGTTCAGTGGTGGTGTATTGTGCTGCCTCAGTCCAGTGGTAGTGTCCTGAGCATCAGCCATCAGTTATTCCAGTGACCAGGCAGTCACAGTGGTATACTCTGCAGCCATATGTCCTCTGCTGCCATATAATAATAATAATAATAATAATAATAACAACAACAACAACAACAACAACAAGTCCCTTACAGTGTTGCTGTGTTGTCCTGCATCAGACCAGTGGTAGTATCCTGTGCATCAGCCATCAATCATTCCAGTGACCAGGCAGTCACAATGGTATACTCTGCAGCCATATGTCCACTGCTGCCATATAATAATAATAGTAATAACAACAACAACAACAACAACAAGTCCCTTACAGTGTTGCTGTGTTGTCCTGCATCAGACCAGTGGTAGTGTACTGGCCATCAGCCATCAGTCATTCCAGTGACCAGGCAGTCACAGTGGTATACTCTGCAGCCATATGTCCACTGCTGCCGTATAATAATAAATTATAATAACAACAAGCCCCTTACAGTGTTGCTGTGTTGTCCTGCATCAGACTAGTGGTAGTGTCCTGTGCATCAGCCATCATTCATTCCAGTGACCAGGCAGTCACAGTGGTATACTCTGCAGCCATATGTCCACTGCTGTTATATAATAATAATAATAATAATAATAATCACAACAACAAGTCCCTTACAGTGTTGCTGTGTTGTCTTGCATCAGACCAGTGTTAGTGTCCTGTGCATCAGCCATCAGTCATTCCTGTGCCTCATATTGTGTTATATAACTCCAGAAAAATAATGGAGAACAAAAATTTGGAGGATAAAATAGGGAAAAATCAAGAACCACTTCCTCCTAGTGCTGAAGCTGCTGCCACTAGCCATTACATAGACGATTAAATGCCATCGTCGTCTGCCAAGGCCGATGCCCAATGTGATAGTAGAGGACATGTAAAATGCAAAAAGCCAAAGTTCAGTAAAAAGACCCAAAAAAAGAAACTGAAATGGTCTGTGGAGAAACGTAAACTTGCCAATATGCCATTTACGACACGGAGTGGCAAGGAACGGCTAAGGCCCTGGACTATGTTCATGACTAGTGGTTCAGCTTCACTTGACGATGGAAGCCCTCAACCTCCATTTTGCCATTTAATTCCAGTGATTTGGACGTATAAATCCAGTGATTTTGCCATTTAATTCCAGTGATTTGGACGTATAATTCCAGTGATTTTGCCATTTAATTCCAGTGATTTGGACGTATAAATCCAGTGATTTTGCAGTATAATTCCAGTGATTTGGACGTATAATTCCAGTGATTTTGCCATTTAATTCCAGTGATTTGGACATATAATTCCAGTGATTTTGCCATTTAATTCCAGTGATTTGGACATATAATTCCAGTGATTTTGCCATTTAATTCGAGTGATTTGGATGTATAATTCCAGTGATTTGAAAGTATAATTCCAGTGATATGGCCGTATAATTCCAGTGATTTTGCAGTATAATTCCAGTGATTTTGCGGTATAATTCCAGTGATTTTGCCATTTAATTCCAGTGATTTGGACGTATAATTCCAGTGATTTGGACGTATAATTCCAGTGATTTTGCAATATAATTCCTGTGATTTGGACATACAGGCCCTCATTCCGAGTTGTTCGCTCGCTGCTAATTTTAGCGGAATTGCTAATAGGCTAAAATATGGCAGTTCTGCGCATGCGTATATGCATCTCAGGGCGCATGCGCTAAGCAAATTTACACAAAACTATGCTATTTTACTCACAGGCGAACAAAGCTTTTCAATCACTCTGCTGATTGACAGGAAGTGGGTGTTTCTGGGCGGAAACTGGCCATTTTCAGGGAGTGTGCTAAAAAACGCAGGTGTGCCAGGTAAAAACGTAGGAGTGGCTGGAGAAACGGAGGAGTGGCTGGTCGGACGCTGGCGTGTTTGTGACGTCAAACCAGGAACTAAACGGACTGAGGTGATCGCAATCTGTGAGTAGGTCTGGAGCTACTCAGAAACTGCAAGGAAATTGCTTTCGTTAGCAATTCTGCTAATATTAGCAGAATTGCTAATCTTTCGTTAGCAATTGCTAATCTTTCGTTAGCAATTCTGCTATGCTAAGATACACTCCCAGAGGGCGGCGGCTTTGTTTGCATTTCTGCTAAAAGTAGCTAGCGAGCGAACAACTCGGAATGAGGGCCAAAATTCCAGTTATTTTGCCATTTAATTCTAGTGATTTGGACATATTGGGGGTAATTCTGAGTTGATCGCAGCAGGAACTTTGGCCCTCATTCCGAGTTGTTCGCTCGTTGCCGAATTTCGCTATATTGCGATTAGTCGCTTACTGCGCATGCGCAATGTTCGCAGAGCGCATGCGCTTAGTTATTTTACTCAAAAGTTAGGTATTTTACTCACGGCATTACAAGGATCTTTCTTCGTTCTGGTGATCAGAGTGTGATTGACAGGAAGTGGGTGTTTCTGGGCGGAAACTGGCCGTTTTATGGGTGTGTTTGAAAAAACGCTGCCGTTTCTGGGGAAAACGCGGGAGTGGCTGGAGAAACGGGGGAGTGCCTGGGCGAACGCTGGGTGTGTTTGTGACGTCAAACCAGGAACGAAACTGACTGAACTGATCGCAGTGGCTGAGTAAGTGTTGAGCTACTCAGAAACTGCTAAGAAATTTCTATTCGCAATTTTGCGAATCTTCCGTTCGCAATTCTGCTATGCTAAGATACACTCCCAGAGGGCGGCGGCTTAGCGTGTGCAATGCTGCTAAAAGTAGCTAGCGAGCGAACAACTCGGAATGAGGGCCTTTGTTAGCAATTGGGCAAAACCATGTGCACTGCAGGGGAGGCAGATATAACATGTGCAGAGAGAGATAGATTTGGGTGTGGTGAGTTCAATCTGCAATCTAAAATGCAGTGTAAAAATAAAGCAGCCAGTATTTACCCTGCACAGAAACAAAATAACCCACCCAAATCTAACTCTTTCTGCACGTTACATCTGTCCCCCTGCAGTGCACATGGTTTTGCCCAACTGCTAAAAAATTTCCTGCTGCGATCAACTTGGAATTACCCCCATAATTCCAGTGATTTTGCCATTTAATTCAAGTGATTTGGACGTATAATTCCAGTGATTTGAACGTATAATTCCAGTGATATGGCCGTATAATTCCAGTGATTTTGCAGTATAATTCCAGTGATTTTGCGGTATAATTCCAGTGATTTTGCGGTATAATTCCAGTGATTTGGATGTATAATTCCAGTGATTTTGCCATTTAATTCCAGTGGTTTGGACGTATAATTCCAGTGATTTGGACATATAATTCCAGTGATTTTGCAGTATAATTCCTGTGATTTGGACATATAATTCCAGTGATTTTGCCATTTAATTTCAGTGATTTGGACGTATAATTCCAGTGATTTTGCAGTATAATTCCAGTGATTTGGACGTATAATTCTAGTGATTTTGCCATTTAATTCCAGTGATTTAAACATATTATTCCAGTGATTTAAATATATAATTCCAGTGGTAATTATTTGTGTCACTTGGCTTAGTCATACAGCTACCTCATTGCACCTCTTCAACATCTTTGCATGAGGTGCTGTTTGGGGCCTAGTTTTTGAAAAGTGCCATCCTGTCTGACACTGCCATATGAGTACAGGAGTACTGCTGTTTTAGTCCTGGGGTACTGCCGTATAAGTCCACCAATTGCAGATTTTTTAAAAAAATGACAGGGGTGTGCTGGAGATACTGTCAGTGGATCGAACAATTGTGGCCCACTCTCGACATTCAGCCACTGCGTGACACTACTAGATGGGCCAGGTGGTTATGTTGCTTAGCTTAGTCATACAGCAACCTCAGTGCACCTTTTTTTCTTCTTTGCATCATGTGCTGTTTGGGGCCTTTTTTTTATATCTGCCCTCCTGTCTGCCACTGCAGTGCCACTCCTAGATGGACCAATTCTTTGTGTCGCTTGGCTTAGTCATACAGCTACCTCATTGCACCTCTTCTACATCTTTGCATGAGGTGCTGTTTGGGGGCCTAGTTTTTTTAAGTGCCATCATGTCTGACACTGCAGTGCCACTCCTAGATGGGCCAGGTGTTTGTGCCGCACATTTGTGTCACTTGGCTTAGTCATATAGCAGCCTCTGTGCACCTCTTTTATTCTTTGCATCATGTGCTGTTTGGGGCCTTTTTTTATTTCTGCCCTCCTTTCTTACACTGCAGTGTCACTCCTAGATGGGCCAGATGTTTGTGCCACACACTTGTGTCATTTAGCTTAGTCATACAGCCACTTCGGTGCAACTTTTTGGCTTAAAACCAATATTGTGAGGTGTGAGGTGTTCAGAATAGACTGGAAATGAGTGGAAATTAATGTTATTGAGGTTAAAAATACTGTAGGTAGCAAAATTACCCAAAATTCTGTAATTTTAGCCATTTTTATGGGGTTTTTTTCAAAAATCATCCAGATCCAAAACCAAAACACTAAAGTGGAATTGAAACCAAAACACAAAACACAAAAACTGCCAGCTGCACATCTCTAGTAATTATACACCCTGTATACTGTACTGTGCGACGTGTGATATACATATGGTAATTATACACCCTGTATACAGTACTGTGCGACGTGTGTGATACACCTGGTAATTATACACCCTGTATACAGTAGGGATGTGCACTTGAAATTTTTCGGGTTTTGGGTTCGGTTCCGCTGCCGTGTTTTGGGTTCGACCGCGTTTTGGCAAAACCTCACCGAATTTTTTTTGTCGGATTCGGGTGTGTTTTGGATTCGGGTGTTTTTTTCAAAAAACCCTAAAAAACAGCTTAAATCATAGAATTTGGGGGTCATTTTGATCCCAAAGTATTAGTAACCTCAAAAACCATAATTTCCACTCATTTTCAGTCTATTCTGAACACCTCACACCTCACAATATTATTTTTAGTCCTAAAATTTGCACCGAGGTCGCTGGATGACTAAGCTAAGCGACCCTAGTGGCCGACACAAACACCTGGCCCATCTAGGAGTGGCACTGCAGTGTCACGCAGGATGGCCCTTCCAAAAAACACTCCCCAAACAGCACATGACGCAAAGAAAAAAAGAGGCGCAATGAGGTAGCTGTGTGAGTAAGCTAAGCGACCCTAGTGGCCGACACAAACACCTGGCCCATCTAGGAGTGGCACTGCAGTGTCACGCAGGATGGCCCTTCCAAAAAACACTCCCCAAACAGCACATGACGCAAAGAAAAAAAGAGGCGCAATGAGGTAGCTGTGTGAGTAAGCTAAGCGACCCTAGTGGCCTACACAAACACCTGGCCCATCTAGGAGTGGCACTGCAGTGTCACGCAGGATGGCCCTTCCAAAAAACACTCCCCAAACAGCACATGACGCAAAGAAAAAAAGAGGCGCAATGGGGTAGCTGTGTGAGTAAGATAAGCGACCCTAGTGGCCGACACAAACACCTGGCCCATCTAGGAGTGGCACTGCAGTGTCACGCAGGATGGCCCTTCCAAAAAACACTCCCCAAACAGCACATGACGCAAAGAAAAAAAGAGGCGCAATGAGGTAGCTGTGTGAGTAAGCTAAGCGACCCTAGTGGCCGACACAAACACCTGGCCCATCTAGGAGTGGCACTGCAGTGTCACGCAGGATGGCCCTTCCAAAAAACACTCCCCAAACAGCACATGACGCAAAGAAAAATGAAAGAAAAAAGAGGTGCAAGATGGAATTGTCCTTGGGCCCTCCCACCCACCCTTATGTTGTATAAACAGGACATGCACACTTTAACCAACCCATCATTTCAGTGACAGGGTCTGCCACACGACTGTGACTGAAATGACGGGTTGGTTTGGACCCCCACCAAAAAAGAAGCAATTAATCTCTCCTTGCACAAACTGGCTCTACAGAGGCAAGATGTCCACCTCATCATCATCCTCCGATATATCACCGTGTACATCCCCCTCCTCACAGATTATCAATTCGTCCCCACTGGAATCCACCATCTCAGCTCCCTGTGTACTTTGTGGAGGCAATTGCTGCTGGTCAATGTCTCCACGGAGGAATTGATTATAATTCATTTTAATGAACATCATCTTCTCCACATTTTCTGGAAGTAACCTCGTACGCCGATTGCTGACAAGGTGAGCGGCGGCACTAAACACTCTTTCGGAGTACACACTTGTGGGAGGGCAACTTACGGTAGGTAGAATAAAGCCAGTTTGTGCAAGGGCCTCCAAATTGCCTCTTTTTCCTGCCAGTATAAGTACGGACTGTCTGACGTGCCTACTTGGATGCGGTCACTCATATAATCCTCCACCATTCTTTCAATGGGGAGAGAATCATATGCAGTGCCAGTAGACGACATGTCCGTAATCGTTGGCAGGTCCTTCAGTCCGGACCAGATGTCAGCATCAGCAGTCGCTCCAGACTGCCCTGCATCACCGCCAGCAGGTGGGCTCGGAATTCTGAGCCTTTTCCTCGCACCCCCAGTTGCGGGAGAATGTGAAGGAGGAGATGTTGACAGGTCGCGTTCCGCTTGACTTGACAATTTTCTCACCAGCAGGTCTTTGAACCCCAGCAGACTTGTGTCTGCCGGAAAGAGAGATCCAAGGTAGGTTTTAAATCTAGGATCGAGCACGGTGGCCAAAATGTAGTGCTCTGATTTCAACAGATTGACCACCCGTGAATCCTTGTTAAGCGAATTAAGGGCTCCATCCACAAGTCCCACATGCCTAGCGGAATCGCTCTGTGTTAGCTCCTCCTTCAATGTCTCCAGCTTCTTCTGCAAAAGCCTGATGAGGGGAATGACCTGACTCAGGCTGGCAGTGTCTGAACTGACTTCACGTGTGGCAAGTTCAAAGGGCAGCAGAACCTTGCACAATGTTGAAATCATTCTCCACTGCGCTTGAGACAGGTGCATTCCACCTCCTATATCGTGCTCAATTGTATAGGCTTGAATGGCCTTTTGCTGCTCCTCCAACCTCTGAAGCATATATAGGGTTGAATTCCACCTCGTTACCACTTCTTGCTTCAGATGATGGCAGGGCAGGTTCAGGCGTTTTTGGTGGTGCTCCAGTCTTCTGTACGTGGTGCCTGTACGCCGAAAGTGTCCCGCAATTCTTCTGGCCACCGACAGCATCTCTTGCACGCCCCTGTCGTTTTTTAAAAAATTCTGCACCACCAAATTCAAGGTATGTGCAAAACATGGGACGTGCTGGAATTTGCCCATATTTAATGCACACACAATATTGCTGGCGTTGTCCGATGCCACAAATCCACAGGAGAGTCCAATTGGGGTAAGCCATTCCGCAATGATCTTCCTCAGTTGCCGTAAGAGGTTTTCAGCTGTGTGCGTATTCTGGAAACCGGTGATACAAAGCGTAGCCTGCCTAGGAAAGAGTTGGCGTTTGCGAGATGCTGCTACTGGTGCCGCCGCTGCTGTTCTTGCGGCGGGAGTCCATACATCTACCCAGTGGGCTGTCACAGTCATATAGTCCTGACCCTGCCCTGCTCCACTTGTCCACATGTCCGTGGTTAAGTGGACATTGGGTACAGCTGCATTTTTTAGGACACTGGTGAGTCTTTTTCTGAGGTCTGGGTACATTTTCGGTATCGCCTGCCTAGAGAAATGGAACCTAGATGGTATTTGGTACCGGGGACACAGTACCTCCAACAAGTCTCTAGTTGGCTCTGCAGTAATGATGGATACCGGAACCACATTTATCACCACCCAGGATGCCAAGGCCTCAGTTATCCGCTTTGCAGCAGGATGACTGCTGTGATATTTCATCTTCCTCGCAAAGGACTGTTGGACAGTCAATTGCTTGGTGGAAGTAGTAAAAGTGGTCTTACGACTTCCCCTCTGGGATGACCATCGACTCCCAGCAGCAACAACAGCAGCGCCAGCAGCAGTAGGCGTTACACGCAAGGATGCATCGGAGGAATCCCAGGCAGGAGAGGACTCGTCAGAATTGCCAGTGACATGGCCTGCACGACTATTGGCATTCCTGGGGAAGGAGGAAATTGACACTGAGGGAGTTGGTGGGGTGGTTTGCGTGAGCTTGGTTACAAGAGGAAGGGATTTACTGGTCAGTGGACTGCTTCCGCTGTCGCCCAAAGTTTTTGAACTTGTCACTGACTTATTATGAATGCGCTGCAGGTGACGTATAAGGGAGGATGTTCCGAGGTGGTTAACGTCCTTACCCCTACTTATTACAGCTTGACAAAGGCAACACACGGCTTGACAAATGTTGTCCGCATTTCTGTTGAAATACTTCCACACCGAAGAGCTGATTTTTTTGGTATTTTCACCAGGCATGTCAATGGCCATATTCCTTCCACGGACAACAGGTGTCTCCCCGGGTGCCTGACTTAAACAAACCACCTCACCATCAGAATCCTCCTTGTCAATTTCCTCCCCAGCGCCAGCAACACCCATATCCTCCTCATCCTGGTGTACTTCAACACTGACATCTTCAATCTGACTATCAGGAACTGGACTGCGGGTGCTCCTTCCAGCACTTGCAGGGGGCGTGCAAATGGTGGAAGGCGCATGCTCTTCACGTCCAGTGTTGGGAAGGTCAGGCATCGCAACCGACACAATTGGACTCTCCTTGTGGATTTGGGATTTCGAAGAACGCACAGTTCTTTGCTGTGCTTTTGCCAGCTTGAGTCTTTTCATTTTTCTAGCGAGAGGCTGAGTGCTTCCATCCTCATGTGAAGCTGAACCACTAGCCATGAACATAGGCCAGGGCCTCAGCCGTTCCTTGCCACTCCGTGTGGTAAATGGCATATTGGCAAGTTTACGCTTCTCCTCCGACAATTTTATTTTAGATTTTTGAGTCCTTTTTTTACTGATCTTTTGTGTTTTGGATTTTACATGCTCTGTACTATGACATTGGGCATCGGCCTTGGCAGACGACGTTGATGGAATTTCATCGTCTCGGCCATGACTAGTGGCAGCAGCTTCAGCACGAGGTGGAAGTCGATCTTGATCTTTCCCTATTTTTGGAACCTCAACATTTTTGTTCTCCATATTTTAATAGGCACAACTAAAAGGCACCTCATGTAAACAATGGAGATGGATGGATACTAGTATACTTATGGATGGACGAGCGACTGCCGACACAGAGGTAGCTACAGCCGTGGACTACCGTACTGTGTCTGCTGCTAATATAGACTGGATGATAATGAGATAAAAATAAAATATATATATATATATCACACTAGTACTGCAGCCGGACAGGTATATATATTATGTAATGACGGACCTGCTGGACACTGTCTGTCAGCACTGCAGATTTCTAAAGTAAGCTACTAGTATCAAGAAGATAGAAAAAAAAAACACGGGTAGGTGGTATACAATTATGGATGGACGAGCGACTGCCGACACAGAGGTAGCTACAGCCGTGGACTACCGTACTGTGTCTGCTGCTAATATAGACTGGATGATAATGAGATAAAATTAAAATATATATATATATATATATATCACACTAGTACTGCAGCCGGACAGGTATATATATTATGTAATGACGGACCTGCTGGACACTGTCTGTCAGCACTGCAGACTCCTAAAGTAAGCTACTAGTATCAAGAAGATAGAAAAAAAAAACACGGGTAGGTGGTATACAATTATGGATGGACGAGCGACTGCCGACACAGAGGTAGCTACAGCCGTGGACTACCATACTGTGTTTGCTGCTAATATAGACTGGATGATAATGAGATAAAAATAAAATATATATATATATCACACTAGTACTGCAGCCGGACAGGTATATATATTATGTAATAACGGACCTGCTGGACACTGTCTGTCAGCATTGCAGACTCCTAAAGTAAGCTACTAGTATCAAGAAGATAGAAAAAAAAACCACGGGTAGGTGGTATACAATTATGGATGGACGAGCGACTGCCGACACAGAGGTAGCTACAGCCGTGGACTACCGTACTGTGTCTGCTGCTAATATAGACTGGATGATAATGAGATAAAATTAAAATATATATATATATCACACTATTACTGCAGCCGGACAGGTATATATTATGTAATGACGGACCTGCTGGACAGTGGACACTGTCTGCAGAATGCGTTTATAAAAACACCACACGACGAGTGTTTAACTTTTTCAGGCAGACAATCACAATATACTGGTGGTCAGCAGACAATCACAATATACTGGTGGTCAGTGGTCACTGGTCAGTCACACTGGCAGTGGCACTCTGGCAGCAAAAGTGTGCACTGTACTTAAAATATGTACTCCTGCTATAACTGCTCCCCAGTCTCCCCCACAATTAAGCTGTGTGTGCAGTGAGCACTCAGCACAGTCAGATAATGATATACAGTATTACATATGATGCAGCACACTGGGCTGAGCACAGATATGGTATGTGACTGTGTCACACTGTGGATCGTTTTTTTTTCAGGCAGAGAACGTATTAATTAAACTGGTGGTGGTCACTGGTCACTGGTCACACTATCAGCAAGTAGTACTCCGTCCTAAGCAGACAATCACAATATACTGGTGGTCAGTGTGGTCACTGGTCAGTCACACTGGCAGTGTGGCACTCTGGCAGCAAAAGTGTGCACTGTACTTAAAATATATTATTTATGTACTCCTGCTCTAACTGCTCCCCAGTCTCCCCCACAATTAAGCTGTGTGAGCAGTGAGCACTCAGCACAGTCAGATATACAGTATTACATATGATGATGCAGTACACTGAGGCTGAGCACAGATATGGTATGTGACTGTGTCACACTGTGTATCGTTTTTTTTCAGGCAGAGAACGGATTAATTAAACTGGTGGTCAATGGTCACACTATCAGCAAGTAGTAGTACTCCAGTCCTAATATGCTCCCCAAAATTAGTAAATACTAAATAGTGTCTCTAACTCTCTACTCTCTTCTCTATAAACGGAGAGGACGCCAGCCACGTCCTCTCCCTATCAATCTCAATGCACGTGTGAAAATGGCGGCGACGCGCGGCTCCTTATATAGAATCCGAGTCTCGCGATAGAATCCGAGCCTCGCGAGAATCCGACAGCGGGATGATGACGTTCGGGCGCGCTCGGGTTAGCCGAGCAAGGCGGGAAGGTTCGAACCTGCCTCGGACCCGTGTAAAAAGGCTGAAGTTCGGGGGGGTTCGGATTCCGAGGAACCGAACCCGCTCATCACTAGTATACAGTACTGTGTGACATGTGAGATACACCTGATAATTATACATCCTGTATACTGTACTGTGCGACGTGTATGAAACACCTATTAATTATTACACACCCTGTATACTGTACTGTGCGACGTGTGTGATACGCCTAGTAATTACACACCCTGCATACTGTACTCTGCGATGTGTGTGATACACCTGGTAATTATACACCCTGTATACTGTACTGTGCGATGTGCGAGATACACCTAGTAATTATGAGAGATGAGCGGGTTCGGTTCTCAGAGAACCGAACCCTACCAAACTTTGCCTTCCGAGCCCGGACCCGAGTCAGGCTCGGGTTTTCCCGCCTGACTCGGAAACCCGAACGCGGCAAAACGTCATCATCCCGCTGTCGGATTCTCGCGGCCATTTTCACTCCAGTCTCGGAGAATGTATAGAGAGGACGTGTCCTCAGTGTTCAGTGTCTGTGTGGGAGCGGGAAACTGGGGTGGCAAGTGCTGTGCTGCTCAGTCCAGTCCAGTGTAGTCACTCAGTGTATTGTGCTGCATCAGTCCAGCTAGTCACAGTGTTAGTGTTCTCTGCTGCCATATATCCAGTGTAAATCCACCATAAAATGGTGCTGTGATGTGCAGACCAGTCCAGTGTAGTCAGTGTAATGTGCTGCATCAGTCCAGCCAGTCACAGTGTTGGTGTTTTCTGTCTGCTGCCATATATCCAGTGTAGCTGTATAAAGTGGTGCTGTGTTGTGCAGACCAGTCCAGTGTAGTCAGTGTATTGTGCTGCATCAGTCCAGCCAGTCACAGGGGGAGATGTACTAAGCCTGAAAAGTGATAAATATCACTGTGATAAAGCACCAGCCAATCGGCTCCTAACTGCCATGTCACAGGCTGTGTTTGAAAAATGACAGTTAGGAGCCGATTGGCTGGTACTTTATCACAGTGATATTTATCACTTTTCAAGCTTAGTACATCTGGCCCACAGTGTTGGTGTTCTCTGCTGCCATATATCCAGTGTAGTTGTATAAAGTGGTGCTGTGTTGTGCAGACCAGTGGTAGTGTCCTGTCTCATCAGTAATTCCAGAGATAATATACGCTGGTGCTATATGTCCACTGCTGCAGTATAATAATCATAACAACAACAACCTGTTGTGCTGCATCAGACCAGTGGTAGTGTCCTGTCTCATCAGTCATTCCAGTGACTATATACGGTGCTGCTGCTGCTGCTGCTGCTGCTATATGTCCACTGCTGCAGTATAATAATTATAACAACAACCTGTTGTGCTGCATCAGACCAGTGGTAGTGCCCTGTCTCATCAGTAATTCCAGTGACGATATACGCTGCTGCTATATGTCCACTGCTGCCATATAATAATTATAACAACAACCTGTTGTGCTGCATCAGACCAGTGGTTGTGTCCTGTCTCATCAGTCATTCCAGTGACGATATAGGCTGCTGCTGTATGTCCACTGCTCCAGTATAATAATTATAACAACAACCTGTTGTGCTGCATCAGACCAGTGGTAGTGTCCTGTCTCATCAGTAATTCCAGTGACGATATACACTGCTGCTATATGTCCACTGCTGCAGTATAATAATTATAACAACAACAACCTGTTGTGCTGCATCAGACCAGTGGTAGTGTCCTGTCTCATCAGTCATTCCAGTGACGATATGCGCTGCTGCTATATGTCCACTGCTGCAGTATAATAATTATAACAACAACCTGTTGTGCTGCATCAGACCAGTGGTAGTGTCCTGTCTCATCAGTCATTCCAGTGACGATATGCGCTGCTGCTATATGTCCACTGCTGCAGCATAATAATTATAACAACAACCTGTTGTGCTGCATCAGACCAGTGGTAGTGTCCTGTCTCATCAGTCATTCCAGTCATTCCTGTGCCTCATATTGTCTCATATAACTCCCAAAAAATAATGGAGAACAAAACTTTTGAGGATAAAATAGGGAAAGATCAAGAAGAACCACTTCCTTCTAGTGCTGAAGCTGCTGCCACTAGCCATGACATAGACGATGAAATGCCATCAACGTCGCCTGCCAAGGCCGATGCCCAATATGATAGTAGAGGGCATGTAAAATCCAAAAAGCCAAAGTTCAGTAAAAAGAACAAAAAAAAAAGAAATGTAAATCGTCTGAGGAGAAACGTAAACTTGCCAATATGCCATTTACAACACGGAGTGGCAAGGAATGGCTGAGGCCCTGGCCTATGTTTGTGGCTAGTGGTTCAGCTTCACATGACAATGGAAGCCCTCATCCTCCCACTAGAAAAATTAAAAGAGTTAAGGTGGAAAGAGCACAGAAAAGAACTGTGTGCTCTGAGATGATATCACAAATCCCCAAGGAGAGTCCAAGTGTGTCGGCAGTTGCGATGCCTGACCTTCCCAACACTGGATGGGAAGAGGTGGCTCCTTCCACTATTTGCATGCCTCCTGCAAGTGCTGGAAGGAGCACCCATAGTCCAGTTCCTGATATTCAAATTGAAGATGTCACTGTTGAAGTACACCAGGATGAGGAAATGGGTGTTGCTGGCGCTGAGGAGGAAGTTGACGATGAGGATTCTGATGGTGATGTGGCTTGTTTAAGTCAGGCACCGGGGGAGACACCTGTTGTCCTTGGGACGAAGAAGCCCATTGTGATGCCTGGGCAAACTACCAAACAAGCCACCTCTTCGGTGTGGAATTATTTCTCCACAATTCCGGACGACAGGTGTCAAGCCATCTGTTGCCTCTGTCAATCTGTAATAAGTAGGGGTAAGGATATTAACCACCTAGGAACATCCTCCCTTATACGTCACCTGCTGCACATTCATCAGAAGTCAGTGTCTAGTTGTGAAACTTTGGGTAAGAGCGTAAGCAGTCCACTGACACCTAAATCCCTTCTTCCTCCTGTACCCAAGCTCCTGCAAGCCACAACACCAACTCCCTCAACGTCAACTTCCTCCTCAGTCAGGAACGTCCGTAGTCCTGCAGGCCATGTCACTGTCCTCTCCTAACCGGGATTCCTCCATAGGATCCTTGAGTGGTACGCCTGCTGTTGCTGCCGCTGCTGTTGTTGCTGCTGGGAGTCGGAAGACCACTTGTACTAATTCCAGTAAGCAACTGACTGTCCAACAGTCCTTTGTGAGGAAGATAAAATATGACAGAATACATCCTTTTGCAAAGCAGATAACTGAGGCCTTGACAGCTATGTTGGTGTTAGAGGTGCGCCCAGTATCCATCATTCGTTCAGTGGAACTTAGAGAATTGATGGAGATATTGTGTCCCCGGTATCAAATCCCATCTGGGTTCCACTTCTCTAGGCAGGCGATACCGAAAATGTACACAGACGTCAGAAAAAGAGTCACCAGGGTCCTACAAAATGTGGTTGTATCCAGTGTGCACTTAACCACGGATATGTGGACAAGTGGAACAGGGCAGACTAAGGACTATATGACTGTAACAGCCCACTGGGTAGATGTATGGCTATGGCCTTCCACAGCAACAACAGCAGCGGCACCAGTACCAGCATCTGGCAAACGCCAAATCGTTCCTAAGCAGGCTACGCTATGTATCACCGCTTTCCATAAGAGGCACACAGCTGACAAAGAAAAAGAACAAGCGGCTGCGCTGAATATCAGGAAAGAGATATAGTGTACAGAGAGCCAACGTAAAAAATAACAGTATTTATTAATAAAACATATAAAAAGATTATATATCATATAACCAGTGAATAGTTTAAGAACATTCACTTGACGTGAACTGATGGTATGTTATAATGGCTCAGCTTTTAGGGTGAAAAAGTTCCGTGTTCCACTTGTTAAATAATTGATAAGTACCAGGTGTACTAGTGGAATCCTAGTGAGTTCAAGGTCCCTCAGTTGAAATTGAGATTCAATACCTTTCCAAATGGGCTGGTAAGAGCCGAGCGTCCTCGGCTTCAATGTCCTGCAATGCCCATGTACGCTGTGCAGCGGAAAGGAGAAGACCGTCTCTCTCACAACCCGGTCGTGGCGGCGTATAGGCTGAAGCCGCTGAAGTCGGATGCTGTAGACGGAGGGTGCAGCGGGGACCAAGGAGCACCTGGAAAATTTCACATGAGCTGAGTACGGATAGGGGCGGGTCCTGGACGCGTTTCGTCATGTTCACGTGACTTTCTCGAAAGTCACGTGAACGTGACGAAATGCGTCCAGGACCCGCCCCTATCCGTACTCAGCTCATGTGAAAAGAGGCGTCCAGGACCCGCCCCTATCCGTACTCAGCTCATGTGAAAAGAGGCAATTTGGATGCCCTTGCACAAACTGACTTTATTTTACCTAAGTTGCCCCCCCCCCCCCCCCCCCCCTCCAGTGTGTACCCCGAAAGAGTGTTTAGTGCAGCCGGTAACCTTGTCAGCGATCGGCCTACAGGACGACCTTTACCAGCAATTGCCTCCAGAAAGTACCCAGGAACCTGTGATGGTGGATTCCAGTGGGGACGAATTAATACTCAGTGAGGAGGATGTACACAGTGAAAGGGGTGAGGAATCGGAGGATGAGGATGAGGTCGACATCTTGCCTCTGTAGTGCCAGTTTGTGCAAGGAGAGATTGATTGCTTCTTTTTTGGTGGGGGCCCAAACAAACCAGTCATTTCAGCCACAGTCGTGTGGCAGACCCTGTCGCTGAAATGATTGGTTTGTTAAAGTGTGCATGTCCTGTTTATACAACATAAGGGTGGGTGGGAGGGCCCAAGAACAATTCCATCTTGCACCTCTTTTTCTTCTTTGCATCATGTGCTGTTTGGGGACTAGTTTTTTTAAGTGCCATCCTGTCTGACACTGCAGTGCCACTCCTAGATGGACCAGGTGTTTATCCTGCACACTTGTGTCGCTTAGCTTAGTCATACAGCTACCTCATTGTGCCTCTCTTTCTTCTTTGCATCATGTGCTGTTTGGGGCCTATTTTTTAAATATGCCATCCTGTGTGCAACTGCAGTGCCACTCCTAGATGGGCCAGGTGTTTGTGCCGCACACTTGTGTCGCATAGCTTGGCCAGCCAGCTACCTAATTGCACCTTTTTCTTCTTTGCATTATGTGCTGTTTGGGGACTAGTTTTTATAAGTGCCATCCTGTCTGACACTGCAGTGCCCCTCCTAGATGGGCCAGGTGTTTGTGCCGTGCACTTGTGTCGCTTAGCTTAGTCATACAGCTACCTCATTGCGCCTCTTTTTTTTCTTTGCATCATGTGCTGTTTGGGGCCTATTTTTTTAAATATGCCATCCGATGTGTAACTGCAGTGCCACTCTTAGATGGGCCAGGTGTTTGTGCCGCACACTTGAGTCGCTTAGCTTAGTCATACAGCCACCTCGGTGCAACTTTTAGGCCTAAAAACAATATTGTGAGGTATGAGGTGTTCAGAATAGACTGGAAATGAGTGGAAATGAATGTTATTGAGGTTAATAATACCGTAGGAGCAAAATTACCCCCAAATTCTGTGATTTTAGCTGTTTTTATGTTTTTTATTAAAAAATCATCCAGATCCAAAACCAACACCAAAACACGAAAGGGTGGTTTTGGCAAAACCAAACCAAAACCAAAACACGAAAGTGGAATTAGAACCAAAACCAAAACACAAAACACGAAAAGTGCCCCCCGCACATCTCAATTATCTCTATGTCAGCAAGTCGCAATACACCAATTACATTCATATAACCAGTTCATGTGGGGAAGCTAATAGGAGCACAATACACAGCATATACATTCACCCTATGTAGTAAATAGTAGCCCTTAGTGTAGCATATCCCCCACATACATACAGAACAGAGGCTGTGTGAGGGCTGGAGAAGACTCATGTCCCAATTATACAGTACATACCGGGTCCTCATGGCGTGCCAGGCTGCCTCGATGTCTGCATATGTATTCTTCTCTCTTGGCTTTCCGCTGCTCACCGCATAGCCTGAGTAGTCGTACAAGAAGATATTGCACTTGATCTTGGAGCGTAGGGTAAGGTAACAGCTGCACATCTTGCCTAGGTCAACAGCACAGTTGTGAGAGTAGAGGAGGGTATAGCGGCTCCCAGGGACGCAGCGGACGTACATACAAGCCTGGCTATTACCCCGCTTGGTGGTACAGCGGATCATCTCTACAGCGTCCAGCTTCTGCTGGGAGTATGGCCAGTTAGCCCCCTCTGACAGTTGCAGATTGCATACCGGAGATAGAGAGATTGTGGGGTCCACCTGCTTATCCTGCGCCAGGTCCTGGGCTGGGGGGGCCTCAATCTCACGTAGCTTGTACGTAGGCTACGGGGGGTGAAAGGCCAGTTTGGCAATAATATGGTTCAGCCGCGGTGGGCAGCAAAAGATTGAACAAAGCCTCCTCCACGAGAGGCCGTACATCCTCAGAGGGTGTTGGGCCCAGTCTGGATACTGGGCACTGATCTTATTCTAAAAGTTCTAAATAAAATACTTAAAATAACTATACTAATCTAATAATTGAAATAATAATTGTAAATATAATTGTAAATAAAATAAATAAAATATAGAAAACAACTGAATTAACAGCTCTGATAAATTTGCGACTTCTCACACTGATGTCTGGGAAGCAACTACTCTCTCTGAGTAACAGCCAAGTGGATAAGAGGTTATGACACAATTGTGGCATCACCGACACTACCTGTACCTGACCAGGGCTGCATTGTGACATCACAGACACTACCTGTACCTGACCAGGGCTGCATTGTGACATCACAGACACTACCTGTACCTGACCAGGGCTGCATTGTGACATCACAGACATTACCTGTCCCTGACCAGGGCTGCAGCCTCAGCACCCTGAACACAGCTGTCATTGTTATATTACTAGATTAGATATGTATTGGGCATTTCTATAATTTTTCTACATAATGTTATATGGAGAATAAATGTAGCGCCCATTTATTAATTGTCACCTGTGTAATTATGGTCATATATGTAGAGGCCATGTCTTCCCGCACCCCTCATTTCCCCACCAGTCCCTGATTGCAAGTGATCACTGGAGGAGCGCACCTGCATCTACTTCCAAATATTATGCACCCGTCCCTAATTCTGGCACATGGCATTTACTGATTACACGTTCCAAATAACAGCTATAGCATCACTGAGTCAGTGCCAGTTATATTACAGCAAGTCACATCTTTCCACTACAATTTTTAGAACAATTTAGAGGTCTTATTAACTATAGATCCCCCGTATAGCACATAAGCCATAAGTTTGTGGGCCCCATAGCAACATTTTGAAGGGGCCCTCATCCCAATGCTTCTAGAGACACTTCTCTGCAGCAGCTGTTAATTTTATTCCCTATAATAGTGCCCTAGTTCATTTTATGCCCTATAATAGTGCCCTAGTTAATTTTCTGAACCATAGTAGAGCCTTATTTAATGTTATGCCCCATACTAGTGCCCTAGTTTCTTTTATGAATCGCAGTAGTGCTTAAGTTCATTCAATATCACATTTCAGAGCTGCCAGTACACATTATGCCGCACAGTAACCCCAATTCACATTATGATATATAGGTCTCCCCGTTCATATTGTGCCTCATTACAGTGCCCAGGTTCATATTATATAACATTAAAATGCCCTCCAGTTCATTTTATACTACACTACAATGAGCAGGTCCAGGGACATACCTATACCTAGATATATTGCAGGCCCCAAGGAAAAAGTTTGAAAGGACCCCTAAGTACCACCCAATGGCGAAATATGTATATAACACATGTAACTATGACAGGGAAGGTGGGCCTCATATCAGCTGCACTGCTTGCACCTATGGTAGCTATGCCCTTGGATGTTGCCATGTCCTCATTATGTCACTGCTGTGATCTCAAAAATATAAGCAAATCACAATTTGCAAGTGGAAGTTTTAAAAATTGAGCATTTCCGATTTATATGCAGTTGAGCGATTAATTGTTACTGTGCATGCGTAAAAAGTCTAGAAAGCTTTTACTGCGCATGTGCAAACCTATGTGTGTGATGGTGTACGTATT